>NC_068432.1:35500222-35502007 GCF_023373465.1 Oncorhynchus keta
CCCTCACCAACTTCAAACATCTGCTATCTGAGCAGCTAACCGATCGCTGCAGCTGTACATAGTCTATCGGCAAATAGCCCACCCATTTTTACCTACCTCATCCCCATACTGTTTTTATTTATTTACTTTTCTGCTCTTTTGCACACCAATATCTCTACCTGTACATGACCATCTGATCATTTATCACTCCAGTGTTAATCTGCAAAATTGTAATTATTTGCCTACCTCCTCATGCCTTTTGCACACAATGTATATAGACTCCACTTTTTTTTCCTATTGTGTTATTGACTTGTTAATTGTTTACTCCATGTGTAACTCTGTGTTGTCTGCTCACACTGCTTTGCTTTATCTTGGCCAGGTCGCAGTTGCAAATGAGAACTTGTTCTCAACTAGCCTACCTGGTTAAATAAAGGTGAAATAAAAAATGTTTTAAATAGAATTTTATATAAAATGCTTGCCGAATTTTGATTGTTGATTGATATTGATCAGAGTTTTAGAGAAAGCAAACATGAAACTTAACTTGTTTTAACTTACAGCACCAGCTAGCTCAATGCCTTTACAAAATATAATGTGTGTGTGAACATTACATGTTTTCTTAATAACTACCTAAATGCCTTTAGAAAACAATAATATTGTCTGTCTCATAGCATGACAATGATCTTCAAAAAGTAAGTGAAAGTTTGCATGACGTATAGCCTGACATGAAGAATGCATGTGAACACAATAGAGGCAGTTTTAAGAGAGTGGTGTGATGGTTGTGTGGTAATCTGATAACAACAATATAAAAATGTAATGAATTGAAGGTTTTTTGTTGTTTTAAAAATCGAAATGGACAGATTTTAAGGCTGTGTCATCAGATTTGGGATGGGGTGGGGTTCTGGCTGAAAAAATGAGGTCCCCGCTAAAAAATGTGATTACCACTGATCTAGAGAGACTATATGAATCCAGGTTCCAACTGTAAGGCTGTCAGAGTACTTAACGTTGCTTGTTGTATAGCCTTTCCCATATATTGTGCGTCCTGTGTATAGTAACTCTTAGCCAATACACCAGTCTCTGTCGTGTTTTAATGACTTAGGGTCTTTTAATACCTGAGATAATCAAATGTCTTAATGCCTGAGCAATCAAATCAGGGGATGTAATCACTCCAAAGTCATGTGATTTGTTCATCTCCTGTGACAGACTTGTATTGCATGAGAGTCTAGATTTGGTTCTGAATTCATTAGCTGTTAGCCTGCTTAATCAAATGACATGGTTTTTTTCGGTTGCATTCTGTGTATCTGGAAGGACAGAAGGCGGTTGCCTCAATGATTGCAACTCACCAACTACTATGCAGCATTATGATGAGTATGTGGTCCTACTCATATCTGTAATGTTTTCCTGAAGGTTTGGCGATGTTTGGCGTTGTAACAAGCACAACTCCAAACGTGGTTATTGTTCCGCCATACATTTTAATCAGCCACTGATTGAGTGAGTAAACTCCCTAGCTAAGCAATGACTTAGGTTGATCCATGAAGAAACAGCAGCTAGAGCAAAGGCCCTTTAGGGTTTAGAGTTGTGAAACCCAGGTCTTTCCGCTGGCTCAGAGTGATCTTAGATTTGAATGCATTAGATTTAATATAGTCTATCAAGAGTACTGTATTGCTCCAAGAATATCTAAATCAATTTCATGAAAGCTCAGCGTATAACCAATCAAGAATTATTAAAGTAATGACAGACTGTCATTTATCTTTGCTTAATTGAGTTCTTGCCATAATATGGACTTGGTATCTTCGGTATACCACTCCT
>NC_068432.1:35502107-35507885 GCF_023373465.1 Oncorhynchus keta
AGTACTGTAGGTCCAGACAGTGTGTTACTGTAGGTCCAGACAGTGTGTTACTGTAGATAGTGTTGTGTCAGTACTGTAGGTCCAGACAGTGTGTTACTGTAGATAGTGTTGTGTCAGTACTGTAGGTCCAGACAGTGTGTTACTGTAGATAGTGTTGTGTCAGTACTGTAGGTCCAGACAGTGTGTTACTGTAGATAGTGTTGTGTCAGTACTGTAGGTCCAGACAGTGTGTTACTGTAGATAGTGTTGTGTCAGTACTGTAGGTCCAGACAGTGTGTTACTGTAGATAGTGTTGTGTCAGTACTGTAGGTCCAGACAGTGTGTTAATGTAGATAGTGTTGTGTCAGTACTGTAGGTCCAGACAGTGTGTTACTGTAGATAGTGTTGTGTCAGTACTGTAGGTCCAGACAGTGTGTTAATGTAGATAGTGTTGTGTCAGTACTGTAGGTCCAGACAGTGTGTTACTGTAGATAGTGTTGTGTCAGTACTGTAGGTCCAAAATCAAATCAAATCAAATCAAAATCAAATTTATTTATATAGCCCTTAAGTACATCAGCTGATATCTCAAAGTGCTGTACAGAAACCCAGCCTAAAACCCAAACAGCAAACAATGCAGGTGTAAAAGCACGGTGGCTAGGAAAAAACTCGAAAGGCCAAAACCTAGGAAGAAACCTAGAGAGGAACCGGGCTATGTGGGGTAGCCAGTCCTCTTCTGGCTGTGCGGGTAGAGATTATAACAGAACATGACCAAAGATGTTCAAATGTATAAATGACAGCATGGTCGAATAATAAGACAGAACAGTTGAAACTGGAGCAGCAACACAGTCAGGTGGACTGGGGACAGCAAGGAGCCTTCATCATCAGGTAGTCCTGGGGCGGTCCTAGGGCTCAGGTCCAGTTGAAACTGGAGCAGGGCATGGCCAGGTGGACTGGGGACAGCAAGGAGTCCTCATATCAGGTAGTCCTGGGACATGGTCTAGGGCTCAGGTCCTCCCGAGAGAAGAAAAGAAAGAGAGAAGGAGAGAATTAGAGACGCACACTTAGATTCACACAGGACACGAATAGGACAGGAGAAATACTCAGATATAACAAACTGACCCCTAGCCCGACACATAAACTACTGCAGCATAAATACTGGGGCTGAGACAGGAGGGGTCAGGAGACCTGTGGCCCCATCCGAGGACACCCCGGACAGGGCCAAACAGGAAAGGATATAACCCACCCACTTTGCCCAACACATCCCCCCACACCACTAGAGGATATCTTCAACCACCAACTTACCATCCTGAGACAGGCCGAGTATAGCCCACAAAGATCTCCGCCACGGTACAACCCAAGGGGGAGCAACAGACAGGCCGACCACAACAGTGAATCAACCCACCCAGGTGACACCCCCAGGGACGGCACGAAGGCAGCAAGCCAGTGACTCAGGCCCCGTAACAGGGTTAGAGGCAGAGAATCCCAGTGGAAAAGAGGGAACCGGCCAGGCAGAGACAGCAAGGGCGGTTCGTTGCTCCAGAGCCTTTCCGTTCACCTTCCCACTCCTGGGCCAGACTACACTCAATCATATGACCCACTGAAGAGATGAGTCTTCAGTAAAGACTTAAAGGTTTGAGACCGAGTTTGCGTCTCTGACATGGGTAGGCAGACCGTTCCATAAAAATGGAGCTCTATAGGAGAAAGCCCTGCCTCCAGCCCTGTTTTGGCTTAGAAATTCTAGGGACAATTAAGGAGGCCTGCGTCTTGTGACCGTAAGCGTACGTGTAGGTATGTACGGCAGGACCAAATCAGAGAGGTAGGTAGGAGCAAGCCCATGTAATGCTTTGTAGGTTAGCAGTAAAACCTTGAAATCAGCCCTTGCTTTGACAGGAAGCCAGTGTAGAGAGGCTAGCACTGGAGTAATATGATCAAATTTTTTGGTTCTAGTCAGGATTCTAGCAGCCCGTATTTAGCACTAACTGAAGTTTATTTAGTGCTTTATCCGGGTAACCGGGAAAATAGAGCATTGCAGTAGTCTAACCTAGAAGTGACAAAAGCATGGATTAATTTTTCTGCATCATTTTTGGACAGAAAGTTTCTGATTTTGCAATGTTACGTAGATGGAAAAAAGCTGTCCTCGAAATGGTCTTGATATGTTCTTCAAAGAGATCAGGGTCAGAGTAACGCCGAGGTCCTTCACAGTTTTATTTGAGACGACTGTACAACCATTAAGATTAATTGTCAGATTCAACAGAAGATCTCTTTGTTTCTTGGGACCTAGAACAAGCATCTCTGTTTTGTCCAGGATTTAATAGTAGAAAGTTTGCAGCCATCCACTTCCTTATGTCTGAAACACATGCTTCTAGCGAGGGCAATTTTGGGGCTTCACCATGTTTCATTGAAATGTACAGCTGTGTGTCATCCGCATAGCAGTGAAAGTTTACATTATGTTTTCGAATAACATCCCCAAGAGGTAAAATATATAGTGAAAACAATAGTGGTCCTAAAACAGAACCTTGAGGAACACCGAAATGTACAGTTGATTTGTCAGAGGACAAACCATTCACAGAGACAAACTGATATCTTTCCGACAGATAAGATCTAAACCAGGCCAGAACTTGTCCGTGTAGACCAATTTGGGTTTCCAATCTCTCCAAAGAATGTGGTGATCGATGGTATCAAAAGCAGCACTAAGGTCTAGGAGCACGAGGACAGATGCAGAGCCTCGGTCCGATGCCATTAAAATGTCATTTACCACCTTCACAAGTGCCGTCTCAGTGCTATGATGGGGTCTAAAACCAGACTGAAGCATTTCGTACCATTGTTTGTCTTCAGGAAGGCAGTGAGTTGCTGCGCAACAGCCTTTCTCTAAAATCTTTGAGAGAATGGAAGATTCGATATAGGCCGATAGTTTTTATATTTTCTGGGTCAAGGTTTGGCTTTTTCAGAGAGGCTTTATTTACTGCCACTTTTAGTGAGTTTGGTACACATCCAGTGGATAGAGAGCCGTTTATTATGTTCAACATAGGAGGGCCAAGCACAGGAAGCAGCTCTTTCAGTAGTTTAGTTGGAATAGGGTCAGTATACAGCTTGAAGGTTTAGAGGCCATGATTATTTTCATCATTGTGTCAAGAGATATAGTACTAAAACACTTGAGCGTCTCTCTTGATCCTAGGTCCTGGCAGAGTTGTGCAGACTCAGGACAACTGAGGTTTGGAGGAATACGCAGGTTTAAAGAGGGAGTCCGTAATTTGCTTTCTAATAATCATAATCTTTTCCTCAAAAAGTTCATGAATTTATCACTGCTAAAGTGAAAGTCATCCTCTCTTGGGGAATGCTGCTTTTTAGTTAGCTTTGCCACAGTATCAAAAAGGAATTTCAGATTGTTCTTATTTTCCTCAATTAAGTTAGAAAAATAGGACGATCGAGCAGCAGTAGGGCTCTTCGGTACTGCACGGTACCGTCCTTCCAAGCTAGTGGAAGACTTCCAGTTTGGTGTGGCGCCATTTCCGTTCAATTTTCTGGAAGCTTGCTTCAGAGCTCGGGTATTTTCTGTGTACCAGGAGCTAGTTTCTTATGAGACATTTTTTAGTTTTAGGGGTGCAACTGCATCTGGGGTATTACGCAAGGTTAAAGTGAGATCCTCAGTTAGGTGGTTAACGGATTTTTGTCCTCTGGCGTCCTTGGGTAGGCAGAGGAGTCTGGAAGAAGGGCATCAAGGAATCTTTGTGTTGTCTGTGAATTTATAGCACGACTTTTGATGTTCCTTGGTTGGGGTCTGAGCAGATTATTTGTTGCAATTGCAAACGTAATAAAATGGTGGTCCGATAGTCAGGATTATGAGGAAAAACATTAAGATCCACAACATTTATTCCATGGGACAAAACTAGGTCAGCGTATGACTGTGACAGTGAGTGGGTCCAGAGACATGTTGGACAAAACCCACTGAGTCGATGATGGCTCCAAAAGCCTTTTGGAGTGGGTCTGTGGACTTTTCCATGTGAATATTAAAGTCACCAAAGATTAGAATATTATCTGCAATGACTACAAGGTCTGATAGGAATTCAGGGAACTCAGTGAGAAACGCTGTATATGGCCCAGGAGGCCTGTAAACAGTAGCTATAAAAAGTGATTGAGTAGGCTGCATAGATTTCATGACTAGAAGCTCAAAGGCAAAACGTCATTTTTTTTTTTTTTGTAAATTGAAATTTGCTATCATAAATGTTAGCAACACCTCCGCCCTTGCGGGATGCACGGGGATATGGTCACTAGTGTAGCCAGGAGGTGAGGCCTCATTTAACACAGTAAATTCATCAGGCTTAAGCCATGTTTCAGTCAGGCCAATCACATCAAGATTATGATCAGTGATTAGTTCATTGACTATAATTGCCTTTGAAGTAAGGGATCTAACATTAAGTAGCCCTATTTTGAGATGTGAGGTATCATGATCTCTTTCAGTAATGACAGGAATGGAGGTGGTCTTTATCCTAGTGAGATTGCTAAAAGGCGAACACCGCCATGTTTAGTTTTGCCCAACCTAGGTCGAGGCACAGACACGGTCTCAATGGTGATAGCTGAGCTGACTACACTGACTATGCTAGTGGCAGACTCACTATGCTGGCAGGCTGGCTAATAGCCTGCTGCCTGGCCTGCACCCTATTTCATTGTGGAGCTAGAGGAGTTAGAGCCCTGTCTATGTTGGCAGATAAGATGAGAGCACCCCTCCAGCTAGGATGGAGTCCGTCCTCCTCAGCAGGTCAGGCTTGGTCCTGTTTGTGGGTGAGTCCCAGAAAGAGGGCCAATTATCTACAAATTCTATCTTTTGGGAGGGGCAGAAAACAGTTTTCAACCAGCGATTGAGTTGTGAGACTCTGCTGTAGAGCTCATCACTCCCCTAACTGGGGAGGGCCAGAGACAATTACTCGATGCCCGACACATCTTTCTAGCTGATATGCACGCAGAAGCTATGTTGCGCTTAGTGATCTCTGACTGTTTCATCCTAACATCGTTGGTGCCGACGTGGATAACAATATCTCTATACTCTCTACACTCGCCAGTTTTAGCTTTAGCAGCACCATCTTCAGATTAGCCTTAACGTCGGTAGCCCTGCCCCCGGGTAAACAGTGTATGATCGCTGGATGATTCGCTTTAAGTCTAATACTGCGGGTAATGGGTCGCCAATGACTAGAGTTTTCAATTTGTCAGAGCTAATGGTGGGAAGCTTCGGCGTCTCAGACCCCGTAACAGGAGGAGTAGAGACCAGAGAAGACTCGGCCTCTGACACCGACCCGCTGTAATGGGGAAAACCGGTTGAAAGTTTCTGTCTGCTGAATGAAGCGACACGGTTGAGCTTTCCTACAGCATTTCCTTCCAGAAACCGTGAGAAAGTTGTCCGGCTGCGGGGACTGTGCCAGGGATTTATACTACTATCTGCACTTACTGGTGGCACAGACGCTGTTTCATCCTTTCCTACACTGAAATTACCCTTGCCTAACGATTGCGTCTGAAGCTGGGCTTGCAGTACAGCTATCCTCGCCGTAAAGGCGAGCTTTATGCGCGCTGCAATTAGAAGGCATCATGTTAATGTTACTACTTAGCTTCGGCTGTTGGAGGTCCTGACGAATCGTGTCCAGATAAAGCGTCCGGAGTGAAAAAGTTGAGGAAAAAATAAATATATGAACGGTAATTAAAAAGTGAAACCCGTAAAGTTGTCAGGTAGCAAAATAGGTTGGCAACAAAACGCACAGCAATTCGAAAACAAGCCTGCAAGTTGTGACCGGAAATGACGTCAATCACGTC
>NC_068432.1:35507985-35517154 GCF_023373465.1 Oncorhynchus keta
TTAATGATGGATTATAATGAAGTGAAGGATAAAGCAGATATTGTAGGGTTTTAACAAGCTCATCATATCTGCTGGTTCAGTTTTTGATAATGGTGGGGCCCAGGCCTCTAATGTAAGCTCTGTTACAGTAAACTATGATATAGGCCCTCATGTGAACCATTTTAACTTTGATCCTGTTTCTTATGCTCAGTCTATAAAGCACTAAAAGCAATAAACAATAAAAAGTCTGCAGGTCCAGACAACCTGTATCCCTACCTCCTTAAAGATAGCAGCTGGTATTATTAAAACCTGTGGCTCACATTTTCAACTTCAGTCTGTTGACCAATTCCATCCCCAGCATTTGGAAATCAGCTTATGTCCTCCCACTGCTAAAGGGTGGAAATCCCTCAGATGCTAATAACTATTGTCCTATCTCCCAACTCCCTATCCTGGCCAAAGTCTATGAATCCCTAGTGAACTCAGTTAAAAAACGTATTCATTGAAAATAACATACTGAGGGGGGTTCAGTCTGGCTTTAGATTGGGGCACAGCACCACAACTGCAGCTAAAGCAGTGGCAAATTACATCATATATGCACTTTATATAAACCAAAATATGTGACCGACTGCCTTGATTCGGTCTTATGTAGCAACATTTTAAATTGTGTTTTTTTTATACATTGCATGAAAGCAGCGACACAGAGCTACAAAATTGTATATCATATACTGCATTTGAGGAACAATGGGAAAGTAATTATGCTTTGAAAGTTGATAAAATTGTAACCTCACTTTTGAGAAAATGGCCTTTGAATATGTTAGTACCTACTGGAGAGCTCTGCTTTGTCTACACCCATTCAGCATCGTTCACAACGTCTTAAGCTTCAGCCGCCCACCCAAACTCTGAACATTTTAATCGACCTAGTGGAGCTGGTTAGGCTGTTTTCATGTTACCTAGAGCATTGGTAACTGTTGGCAACAATTGAATTCCCGTTTTTGCCGACGTTTACTGACACTGGCCATATTCAGTGGGTGTTGAGCGTTAAGTAAATTCATCAGTTATTCTGCGCTCTGGCACACTCAGGCGAGAGTGCTCTGAAATCGGAGTAGATGGCCAGACTGAATTTATGAATGCACTGAAATGGTTACTTGCATAGTGTAGTCTTTTGTTAAGACATGTAGCTAGCTACAGTAGGTGGTTAAACAATGAACCATAATCCCAACTCATGACATTACTACCCTGCATGAATCTGCAGGTCGCTAACCAACCAGGTTCAATGTTAGCTAGCTAGCATTTCTGCCAAAAACGCATTTTGATTAAATAAACTTTACGTTCAAACAGCTCTCCTGTGAAGTAGTGACCCGTGACATATGCCTAGTTTCATTAAATGGGTCACAATTGTGCTGCTCTGTTTGTTGATTTATCAAAGGCATTTGATTCAGTTGACTATGAATTGTTGCTAGCTAGACTCAGCAACATTAGTCTCAGTGAAGGGGCAATACATTGGTTTAGGAACTATATTTCTGACCGATCACAATGTGTATATGCTGAAAATCCCAAGTCTAGCTTTCTTGAGATTAATAGAGACGTGCCCCAGGGTTCCATTTGGGCTTTTGTGTTGTTCATTTATGATGTATTTTTTCTGTTGTCTCAGCGCTGCAACTCCCCAATGGGTTCAGGGAGGCGAAGGTGGAGAAAAATGACCCTCCTAGCTGCGCTCCGTAACACTCACCAGCTTAACTCGGAAGTCAGCCGCACCAATTTGTCGGAGGAAACACTGTTCAACTGGCGACATGGTCACCCCGCAGGCACACCACAGGGAGTCACTAGAGTCCGATGAACCAAGTAAATTACCACTGGCCAAACCCTCCCTAACCCTGATGACACTGGGCCAATTGTGCACCGTTCTATGGGACTCCTGGCCATGGCCAGTTGTGGCACAACGTGGGAAATGAATCCGGGTCTGCATGCGATGCAGTGCCTTAGACCGCTGCGCCACTCAGGAGGCCCATTGTTCTCAATTTGTATTCATGATTTGGGAAATGGGTGCAACCAGCAATGTTGCATCTATATGCAGATGATAAAGTCATATATTCATGTGCTCTTTTTCTGGTTCAGGCTGTTGAAGCGCTCCAGACTGCTTTTCAGTCACTGCAGGTCTCAAACTGGCCTTGATTGAACAACAAACTAAATTCATGAACTTTACCAGAGCTCACACTCAGAGAAGGTTAGCATTGTCACATCTGGTGGCTTATCCGTTGAAGAAGTGTCATCCTACAAATACCTAGGTATATGGTTGGATGAAAAGGTTTTTATTTTCGTAAAAGGCTTGCTTCCTGCATATGGCTAGAAATAAGCTTGTTCAGGCCACCTATCTCTCTGTGATTGATTATGGTGGCTTGTTGTATATGCATGCAGCCTCCTCTGTCTTACAGAGACTGTACTCTGTTTATCATGCATCATTGCGCTTTATTGCAAATGCAGAGTCACTCACCCATCATTGTATCTTGTACCAAAGGGTAGGTTGGACCTCACTTTATACGTGCCGAAAGCTGCATTTATATGTGTTCATCTACCAAGCCCTTTTGGGTAAACTCTTTACCTCTGTAGTCTTCACCACCAGCAGTTACCAAACCCGGTCTGCTACAGTAGGTGGTTGCTACTTAAAAGTCCCCAGGACATGTACAGTATTACGCAGACTGCCTTCGTCTTGTGCACCAGAGGCATTGATTAGTCTACTAAAATGGAAAGTTTTTCAAAATTCCTGACATTTAATCCAGTAAAAATTCCCTGTCTTACATCAGTTAGGATCACCACTTTATTTTAAGAATGTGAAATGTCAGAATAATAGTAGAGAGAATTATTTATTTCAGATTTGATTTCTTTCATCACATTCCCAGTGGTTCAGAAGTTTACATACACTCAATTAGTATTTGGTAGCATTGCCTTTAACTTGTTTAACTTGAGTCAAACGTTTGGGTAGCCTTCCACAACATTCCCACAATAAGTTGGGTGAATTTTTGGCCCATTCCTCCTGACAGAGCTGGTATAACTGAGTCAGGTTTGTAGGCCTCCTTGCTCGCACATGCTTTTTAAGTTCTGCCCACACCTTTCCATAGGATTGAGGTCAGGGCTTTGAGATGGCCACTCCAATACCTTGACTTTGTTGTCCTTAAGCCATTTTGCCACAACTTTGGAATTATGCTTGGGTCATTGTCCATATGGAAGACCCATTTGCGACCAAGCTTTAACTTCTTGACTTATGTCTTGAAATGTTGCTTCAATATATCCACATAATTTCCCCCCTCATGATGCCATCTATTTTGGGAGGCTCAAGCTTTGGTGCCTACAGTTTGGACTTCTCCCCGGGTAATGTGGCCACTCACCGTCTATGAGGTCCCATTAACAACAGTGGAGAAGATGGAGCGAACCATTACCTCATACGTGAAGAAATGGCTGGGTGTCCCACGATGCCTGAGTAACATCGGCCTCTATGGCAAAGGGGTCCTTGAACTACCTCTTACAAGTCTAACGGAGGAGTACAAGTGCTCTAAAGTAAGACTTCAGATGACATTGAAGGACTCCAAAGACCAGACCATTAGCAAGGCTGCACCTCTTCTACAAACTGGACGGAAATGGACATCATCCAAGGCTGTGCAGCAAGCAACATCAGCCCTGAGACACCAAGACATTGTGGGGAATATCCAGCATGGAAGAGGAGGCTTTGGCCTGGCAGCAAGCAAACCAACGTTCCATAAGGCAACAACATCTGAACGCAGGAAGCTGGTGGTCGGAGGTGCGCAGACAGGAGGAGACTGCAAGAAGTGCAAAGGCTGTCTCTCTTGCTAAACAAGGGCAATGGACGCGGTGGGAAGGCCTGGAGAGGAGAAAGATCAACTGGAGTGAGCTTTGGCAAATGGAGGCAAAAGCAACATCAGCTTCATCATAAGAGCTGTTTATGATGTGCTTCCATCACCAAAAAATCTACATCAATGGTATGGCGAGGACTCGACCTGCCCCCTCTGCCCAGCTCCAGCGACTCTCAGGCATATAATGACAGGTTGCAAGACCAGCCTCTCACAAGGCCGCTACACCTGGAGGCACAATCAGGTCCTCAAGAGCCTGGCTGTAGCACTTGAGACCAAGAGGAGTGCAACCAATTCATTACCTCCAAAAAACAAGCAATCCCGTCAAAACAACAACATTCATCCGGGAGGGACAGAAAAGGCCCAAGTATCCTCCTACAAAGCCAGAAACTGGACACCTAGCCATGGCCCGGGACTGGAAGATGCTTGTCGATATTGGCCAGCAACTCATTTTTCCACCTGAGATTGCTTCTACCAACCTTAGGCCAGACATGGTACTCTGGTCCCCTTCACGAAAGGCTGTGTACATCATAGAGCTCACAGTCCCATGGGAAAACTCTGTTGAAGAGGCCTACGAGCGTAAGAAACTGCGTTACACAGAGTTGGCAGCAGACGCAACTCAGCGTGGCTGGAATGCAAAGGTCTGGCCAGTTGAAGTGGGATGCAGAGGATTCGTGGCTTCTTCCATCATCAGGTTGCTGAAAGAACTTGGAATCCATGGACAGGCTCTGCGGCAGACCGTCAGAGCAGTTTCTCAAGCAGCTGAAAGAAGCAGCCAGTGGATCTGGATCAAACGGAAGGACCCTTGCTGGGCTATAACTTCATGACCCCCCACCCCCACCTGAGAACCCAATTCAGATCCCTCCAACTTGAGGAGGGCATATGAGTATGCGGTCAGCTGTATGGCTGGCTCAGGGAAGAGGACGCCCCTGCCTTGCATAGTCCGTGGGACATCTTAATTGGGCATGGGACACAAGCTAAGGCTTGATTACCCTTTAGCTGGCCACCTTTGATGAGGGTGTTTAGTGATTAAAGGCCGAAACACCCACTGATTCGAAGGCACACTACTGAGGATGTGTCCCAGAAATTGACATCTTACCCCAGTCTAAGAAATAAACCTCCCATGCCACTCTGTCAACATCACGGCAAATCTCATGTGAGTGCATTCCATCTATTGGCACAATGGACAGTTTTTAACATCTCGTCCCGTGTTTTATGATTCTGATCATCTGGACCAGTCCAGTGACTGCTGTGAAAGGACAGCTGACAACATAGGAAAGTCTGTGTGACAGCTTGGAGAGACAGCTGACCGGAGGGAATAGACCCCACTGGGGCTGTCATGGGCTAGCTACCCATGTTGGCAGTCTCCCGACGCTGTTTCAGTATGTTGGAGACACCCGCTAAGTGCTACTGAAAGTCAACAAAGGAACATACCCTAGAGCCTGCGAGAGCTGGGGCGCAGATGGCTCAACGACTGATCACATGGTTACGGACCCAGGAACGGAAACGACTACGAGTAGGGAACACAGCACATGAGACAACCATAACAGCAGCAGGACACACACTTCAGGTGTGCAGCTGTGGTGGAGAGAGTAACATCGGCAAGGGGGTTAAGTATCCATCAAGGGAGAAAAGGTGCTTGGGAGAGCAGAGACAGGACCCGCATTGACCAGTACTTCTTACGAAGCAGCCAGTCAAATCAGTCAATGAAGCACAGCGACGGGACGCAAACCAAAGTTCGCAGAGCATCAGCACCCCTGTAACTGAGGAGGATAACACAAGCACAGAAATGCCGGTGGATGAACTCACCCAACCACAGAAACCTCTAAAAGAGGAAAAGATCAAAGGGCACAGACCGAGTGTGAAGTGGCCCAAAGCTGTTGAAAAGAGAGTGGAAACAATCAACAACGACCTGACAAAAATCTTGGAACAACAGGTAGGAACAGCAGAGAAAAAGCTTGAAAGGATGGGAGACATTATCTACCACTACGGAGAAGAGCGCTTTGAGTAAACGAGGAGAAGTGGCAAGACACCACCCTGCCAGCCAAATCTAGGAGACAGCAGGAGATCGAGATACTTGTCAGAGAGAGAAGGCAGCTGAGGAAGCAGTGGAAGAAGGCCTCTGATGACTACTTATCCTATCCTAGGTATTCCTAAAGAGGTGGGTTTGGAAGAGAAGGAAGAAGAAGAAGAAGGCCCTGATGCAGAGAGAAGGTCTCATGCTACTCCAAGCAGACATTAAATGTCGGCTGGCAACCTTGCGAAGAGCGGAGAAAACTTAAGGAAACTTCGTAGGAAGAAGGTACACTCAAGAACACGGTTCTATAAAAACCCCTTTAAGTTTGTCAAAGATCTCTTCAGCAAAGGAAAAGTGCGGAATCCTAAAACTCCAAAGCCTGAACTGGAAGAACATCTGGAAAATGTCCACCAGGACATGAAAAGGCATGAGCAGATAGTCATCCCACATGACATCCCACCTATTCAACCACCAGAATTCAATCTGGACACTGACCCTCCAAAATGGAGGGAAGTAGAGAACGTTGTCCGAAGAGCAAGAGCGGCCTCTGCTCCTGGGCCTAATGGAGTACCATACAAGCTCTACAAGAACGCCCCGGATGTTCTACGCTTTCTTTGGAGGCTCATGAGGATAGTGTGGCAGAAGGAAATAATACCAAAGGCATGGCGAAGGGCTGGTGGTGTGCTAATCCCGAAAGAGAAGGATGCGACAGACATCAGTCAATTCCGACCAATCTCCCTTCTCAACGTCGAAGGGAAGATCTTTTTCAGTATAATAGCACAGAGGCTGTCCACTTATCTGGAAAGGAACAAGTACATTGATACATCTGTACAGAAAGCAGGCATTCCTGGTTTCTCTGGTTGCCTGGAACATACTAGTATGATTTGGCACCAGATCCAAACAGCTAAGAAGGACAAGAGAGACCTCTATGTCATCTTCCTCGACCTGGCCAATGCCTTTGGCTCAGTTCCCCATGAACTCCTCTGGGAATCCTTCAACATTTTCCCGTACCAGAACCCATCACTACACTGGTAAAGGCCTATTTCCAAGACCTGCAATTGTGTTTCACAACACCTGACTTCACAACAACATGGCAGCGCTTGGAAGTAGGCATAATGGCAGGCTGTACAATTTCTCCTCTGGCCTTCACTATGGCCATGGAAGTCATCATCAGGGCATCGAGATGGGTGGTCGGCGGTGAGAGAACTAAGGAAGGGCTCCGTCTCCCACCTATCCGAGCATACATGGATGACATGACTATACTGACCACCACTGCAGCATGCACCAGGCGGCTACTTGCAAAACTGCAGGATAACATCAAGTGGGCCCGGATGAAAATCAAGCCAAGCAAATCTCGAAGCATCTCCATAGTCAAGGGACAGCTTAAAGATGTGAGGTTCTGCATTGAGATGACCCGATACCAACGGTATCTGAGCAACCCATCAAGAGCCTGGGTAGATGGTACAACGAAAGCCTCCTCCGGGATAAAGATCAAGTGCAGCAAGTAAGGCAGGACATCGCCAACGGTCTTGAGAACATCAACAAGACCCTACTGCCTGGGAGGCTCAAGCTTTGGTGCCTACAGTTGGACTTCTCCCGGGTAATGTGGCCACTCACCGTCTATGAGGTCCCATTAACAACAGTGGAGAAGATGGAGCGAACCATTACCTCATACGTGAAGAAATGGCTGGGTGTCCCACGATGCCTGAGTAACATCGGCCTCTATGGCAAAGGGGTCCTTGAACTACCTCTTACAAGTCTAACGGAGGAGTACAAGTGCTCTAAAGTAAGACTTCAGATGACATTGAAGGACTCCAAAGACCAGACCATTAGCAAGGCTGCACCTCTTCTACAAACTGGACGGAAATGGACATCATCCAAGGCTGTGCAGCAAGCAACATCAGCCCTGAGACACCAAGACATTGTGGGGAATATCCAGCATGGAAGAGGAGGCTTTGGCCTGGCAGCAAGCAAACCAACGTTCCATAAGGCAACAAACATCTGAACGCAGGAAGCTGGTGGTCGAGGAGGTGCGCAGGACAGGAGGGAGACTGCAAGAAGTGCAAAGGCTGTCTCTCTTGCTAAACAAGGGCAATGGACGCGGTGGAAGGCCTGGAGAGGAGAAAGATCAACTGGAGTGAGCTTTGGCAAATGGAGGCTTAAGCAACATCAGCTTCATCATAAGAGCTGTTTATGATGTGCTTCCATCACCAAAAATCTACATCAATGGTATGGCGAGGACTCTGACCTGCCCCCTCTGCCCAGCTCCAGCGACTCTCAGGCATATAATGACAGGTTGCAAGACCAGCCCTCACAAGGCCGCTACACCTGGAGGCACAATCAGGTCCTCAGAGCCTGGCTGTAGCACTTGAGACCAAGAGGAGTGCAACCAATTCATTACCTCCAAAAACAAGCAATCCCGTCAAAACAACAACATTCATCCGGAGGGACAGAAAAGGCCCAAGTATCCTCCTACAAAGCCAGAAACTGGACACCTAGCCATGGCCCGGGACTGGAAGATGCTTGTCGATATTGGCCAGCAACTCATTTTCCACCTGAGATTGCTTCTACCAACCTTAGGCCAGACATGGTACTCTGGTCCCTTCACGAAAGGCTGTGTACATCATAGAGCTCACAGTCCCATGGGAAAACTCTGTTGAAGAGGCCTACGAGCGTAAGAAACTGCGTTACACAGAGTTGGCAGCAGACGCAACTCAGCGTGGCTGGAATGCAAAGGTCTGGCCAGTTGAAGTGGGATGCAGAGGATTCGTGGCTTCTTCCATCATCAGGTTGCTGAAAGAACTTGGAATCCATGGACAGGCTCTGCGGCAGACCGTCAGAGCAGTTTCTCAAGCAGCTGAAAGAAGCAGCCAGTGGATCTGGATCAAACGGAAGGACCCTTGCTGGGCTATAACTTCATGACCCCCCACCCCCACCTGAGAACCCAATTCAGATCCCTCCAACTTGAGGAGGGCATATGAGGTATGCGGTCAGCTGTATGGCTGGCTCAGGGAAGAGGACGCCTGCCTTGCATAGTCCCGTGGGACATCTTAATTGGGCATGGGACACAAGCTAAGGCTTGATTACCTTTAGCTGGCCACCTTTGATGAGGGTGTTTAGTGATTAAAGGCCGAAACACCCACTGATTCGAAGGCACACTACTGAGGATGTGTCCCAGAAATTGACATCTTACCCCAGTCTAAGAAATAAACCTCCCATGCCACTCTGTCAACATCACGGCAAATCTCATGTGAGTGCATTCCATCCTATTGGCACAATGGACAGTTTTTAACATCTCGTCCCGTGTTTT
>NC_068432.1:35517254-35549754 GCF_023373465.1 Oncorhynchus keta
CAGTTGCAACCATAGTCTGGCTGTTTTTACGGCGGTTTTGGAGCAGTGGCTTCTTTCTTGCTGAGCGGCCTTTCAGGTTATGTCGATATATGACTCGTTTTACTGTGGATATACATACTTTTGTACCTGTTTCCTCCAGCATCTTCACAAGGTCATTTGCTGTTGTTCTGGGATTGATTTGCACTTTTCGCACCAAAGTACATTAATCTCTAGGAGACAGAACATGTCTCCTTCCTGAGCGGTATGACGGCTGCGTGGTCCCATGGTCTTTATACTTGCGTACTATTTTTTGTACAGATGAACGTGGTACCTTCAGGTGTTTGGATATTGCTCCCAAGGATGAACCAGACTTGTGGAGGTCTACAATTTGTTTTCTGAGGTCTTGGCTGATTTCTTTTGATTTTCCCATGATTTCAAGCAAAGAAGCACTGGGTTTGAAGGTAGGGCTTGAAAGACATCCACAGGTACACCTCCAATTGACTCAAATGATGTCAATTAGCCTATCAGAAGCTTCTAACGCCATGACATCATTTTCTGAAATTTTCAAAGCTGTTTAAAGGCACAATCAACTTAGTGTATTTACACTTCTGGCCCACTGATATTGTGATACAGTGAATTATAAGTGAAATAATCGGTCTGTGAACAATAGTTGGAAACATTTACTTGTGTTATGCACAAAGTAGATGTTGTAACCGACTTGCCGAAACTATCGTTTGTTAACAAGACATTTGTAGAGTGGTTGAAAAATGAGTTTTAATGACTCCAACCTAAGTGTATGTAAACTTCCGACTTCAACTGTATGTTAGTGCCATTGAAGGAATTAACATGTTGATGGGAGACTGCTACAGAGGAGTGTAAATGCTTTTTGTAGGCTGGATCATGTTGTTGTATTGTTGTATGTTTTAATTCTGTAATGTACTGATTGTTGCTGCCTTCTTGGCCAGTTCTCCTTTGAAAAAGAAACTCTGGGTCTCAATGGGCTTTTCTTGGTTAAAAAAGGTTAAATAAAATAAAGAAACTCTGGGTCTCAATGGGCTTTTCCTGGTTAAATAAAGGTTAAATAAAATAAAGAAACTCTGGGTCTCAATGGGCTTTTCTTGGTTAAAAAAGGTTAAATAAAATAAAGAAACTCTGGGTCTCAATGGGCTTTTCTTGGTTAAAAAAGGTTAAACAAAATAAAGAAACTCTGGGTCTCAATGGGCTTTTCCTGGTTAAATAAAGGTTAAATAAAATAAAGAAACACTGGGTCTCAATGGGCTTTTCCTGGTTAAATAAAGGTTAAATAAAATAAAGAAACTCTGGGTCTCAATGGGCTTTTCCTGGTTAAATAAAGGTTAAATAAAATAAAGAAACCATTACCACTGCTTCATATACACTGAGGCTTCAACCACTCACATTCATTATCTTGATCA
Organism: Oncorhynchus keta; assembly: GCF_023373465.1. Classification (NCBI taxonomy): domain Eukaryota; kingdom Metazoa; phylum Chordata; class Actinopteri; order Salmoniformes; family Salmonidae; genus Oncorhynchus; species Oncorhynchus keta. The sequence continues at coordinate 35,518,667 of NC_068432.1, forward strand.
AGAGTGAACACTGGGGCTATTACAGTGGTTCCTACTTGAAACGTTGCAGCGTACTGCGGCACAGCTTGCATGGTGCCGCAGAATTTTAATAAACTTTTTGTGAACATTCTGCATTTGTAGTGCTGATATAATAGAACTGCTATTGAGTAGTGATGGGAGAAAATATGTATAGTTAGTTGAAGATGGCGCCAGAGAAGATAGCTCTCATTTTATGGGCTCTTAAAACCTCTCTAGGGTACTCTAGGCCAACATCCAGTGAAATTGCAGAGCTCAAAATTCAAACTACAGAATTGTAAATATTTAACATTCTTGAAAATACACATGCAATATGTCAAATTAAAGCTTGACTTCTTGTTTATCCAGCCCCAGTGTCAGGTTTCAAAAAGGCTTTAAGGCGAAAGCAAACCATGTGATTATCTGAGGACAGCACCCCATGAAACAAACACAGACAATCATATTTCATCCCGCCAGGAGCGACACAAAACTCATAAATAACGATATAATTCATGCCTTACCTTTGAAGATCTTCTTTTGTTGGCACTCAAATATGTCCATCAAACATCACAAATTGTCCTTTTGTTTGATTAATTTCGTCGTTATATATCCAAAATGTCCATTTATTTGGCGCGTTTGATCCAGGAAAACACCGGTTCCAACTCGCGCAACGTGATGACAAAATATCTCAAAAGTTACCTGTAAACTCGCGTGTTTTCTATCAAATAGTACCAATTATATGCATATCCTAGCTTCTAGGTCTGAGTAGCAGGCACCTCAGACATCCAAACTTCCGAATACTGCCCACTACCCCAAAGAAGTTAACCAACCGTGCTATTTTGTTTGTTTTTTCGTGGTTTTTGTAACTTATTTTGTACATAATGTTGCTGCTACCGTCTCTTATGACCGATAAGAGCTTCTGGAAATCAGAACAGTGATTTCTCACCTTGAACTGGACAAAGGATTTCTCTTTAACCTCTCTGGGATATGTGGGATGGTAGCGTCCCACTTGGCCAAAAGTCAGAGAAAATGCAGAGCGCCAAATTCAAATAAATTCCTATGAAAATCTAACTTCATGAAATCACACATGTAAGGTACCAAAATAAAGCTACAAGTGTTGTGAATCCAGCCAACATGTCAGATTTCAAAAAGTATTTTCGGCGAACGATGCTATTATCTGAGAATAGCATCTCCATAAACAAAAGAGAGACATTTTCAACCCTGCAGGTGCGACACAAAACGCAGAAATAAAAATATAAATCATGCCTTACCTTTGACGAGCTTCTTCTGTTGGCACTCCAATATGTTCCATAAACATCACAAATGGTCCTTTTGGTCGATTAATTCCGTCCATATATATCCAAAATGTCCATTTATTTGGCGCGTTTGATCCAGAAAAGCACCGGTTCCAACTTGCGCAACGTGATGACAAAATATCTCAAAAGTTACCTGTAAACTTTGCCAAAACATTTCAAACTACGTTTGTAATACAACTTTATTTTTTAAAGTAAATAATCTATAAAATTGAAGATGGGATGATCTGTGTTCAATACAGGAAGAAAACAAACTCAAGCATGCTTTCTGATCTTGCACCTCTATCAAACAGTACACATGAAGTGACCCTCATTCAAGATGGCCATACTTCATTACACAAAGGAATAACCTCAACCAATTTCCAATTTCAACCAATCCAAAACCAAAATCTGGATTCCCAATGAAAACCCTTTGAAAAGAGAGTGACCTCAAAACAAAACAAAATGTGAATGGTTTGTCCTCGGGGTTTCGCCTGCTACATAAGTTCTGTTGTACTCACAGACATGATTCACACAGTTTTAGAAACTTCAGAGTGTTTTCTATCCAAATCTACTACTAATATGCATATCTTATCCTCCGGGGATGAGTAGCAGGCAGTTGAATTTGGGCATGCTTTTCATCCAAAATTCCAAATGCTGCCCCCTATCCTAGAGAAGATAATGAGTCGGACGAGAGGGATTTACTCCAGACACCCGAACAGGCCCTCCTCCCCATCATTCGCAGGAGAAAGAGATGGAAAAGATTGGGTGCCTTGTGAGGATCCGTATAATAAATTGGACAAACTAAAAGCACGTATATCTGGGACATTAAAAACTGTAATATCTTATGTTTCACCGAGTTGTGGCTGAACGACGACATGAATAACATACAGCTGTCTGGTTATACACTGTATCGTCAGGATAGAAGAGCAGCCTCTGGTAAGTCAAGGGGTGACAGTCTATGTATATTTGTAAACAATAGCTGGTGCACAATATCTAAGGAAGTCTTGAGGTTTTGCTCGCTTGAGGTAGAGTATCTCATGGTAAGCTGTAGACCACACTATTTACCCTGAGAGTTTTCATCTGTATTTTTCATAGCTGTCTACATACCACCACAGACTGATGCTGGCACGAAGACCACACTCAATGAGCTGTATTCCGCCATAAGCAAATCTGACCATAATTCTATCCTCCTGGTTCCTGCTTACAAGCAAAAATTAAAGCAGGAAGCACCAGTGACTGTCAAGATGAAGCAGATGCTAAGCTACATGACTGTTTTGCGAGCACAAACTGGAATATGTTCCGGGATTCTTCCGATGGCATTGAGGAGCACACCACATCAGTCACTGGCTTCATCAATAAGTGCATCGATGACGTCATCCCCACAGTGACTGTACGTACATTCCCCAACCAGAAGCCATGGATTACAGGCAACATCCGCACTGAGCTAAAGGGTAGAGCTGCCGCTTTCAAGGAGCGGGACCCGAAAGTTTATAAGAAATCCTGCTATGCCCTCTGACGAACCATCAAACAGGCAAAGCGTCAATAAAGGACTAAGATCGAATCGTACAACACCGGCACCGACGCTCGTTGGATGTGGCAGGGCTTGCAAACTATTACAGACTACAAAGAGAAGCACAGCCGAGAGTTGACCAGTGACATGAGCCTACCAGACGAGCTAAATTACTTCTGTTCTCTCTTCGAGGCTAGTAATACTGAAACATGCATACTGAAACATGCATGAGAGCACCAGCTGTTCCGGACGACTGTGTGATCACGCTCTCCGAAGCCGATGTGAGTAAGACCTTTAAACAGATCAACATTCATAAGGCCGCAGGGCTAGACGGATTACCAGGGCGTGTACTCCGAGCATGCGCTGACCAACTGGCAAGTGTCTTCACTGACATTTTCAACCTCTCCCTGTCTGAGTCTGTAATACCAACATGTTTCAAGCAGACATCATAGTCCCTGTGGCCAAGAACACTAAGGTAACCTCCCTAAATGACTACCGACCCGTAGCACTCACATCTGTAGCCATTAAGTTTGAAAGGCTGGTCATGGCTCACATCAACACCATTATCCCAGAAACCCAAGACCCACTTCAATTTGCATACCACCCAAACAGATCCACAGATGATGCAATCTTTATTACACTCCACACTGCCCTTTCTTCACCTGGACAAATGGAACACCTATGTGAGAATGCTATTCATTGACTACAGCTCAGCCTTCAACACCATAGTGTCCTCAAAGCTCATCACTAAGCTAAGGACCCTGGGACCAAACACCTCCCTCTGCAACTGGATCCTGGACTTCCTGGCGGGGCGCTTCACTGTTCATGTTGAGAATGGTGTTTTGCGGGTACTATTTAATGAGTCTTCCAGTTGAAGACTTGTGAGGCGTCTGTTTCTCAAACTAGAAACTGTAATGTACTGGGGCGGCAGGGTAGCCTAGTGGTTAGACCGGAAGGTTGCAAGTTCAAACCCCCGAGCTGGTAAAATAAAAAATAAAAAATAAATAAACTTGTCCACTTGCTCAGTCGTGCACCGGGACCTCCCACTCCTCTTTCTATTCTGGTCGGAGCCAGTTCTGTGAAGGGAGTCGCATACAGCGTTGTACGAGATCTTCAGTTTCGTGGCAAGTTATTGCATGGAATAGTCTTCATTTCTCAGAACAACAATCTGAGAGCACCAGCTTTATTTCTGATCAATTTGATGTTATTTTAATGGACAAAAAATGTGTTTTTCCTTCAAAAACAAGGACATTTCTAAGTGACCCCAAACTTGTGATTGCTAGTGTATATTTTATCCAGTCTGATAAACACTCCAAACAGCCTACCTGACCGCTCGGAGGCGTCCACATGGTCCTAAAGCAGATTGTTGCCTTTTCCCCCCCATGACATTCCAATGATAAAACATTTTCACTATGTGGGGGGGACATGTCCCCTGCCTTACATATATTAGAGAAGGTGCCAGAAGGAAATTATCAGGTGTTCAATGATTGAATAAGAGCATGACTCCAGGAGAGGGGAAACTGATGGCAAGCCTGCTGTTGACACAAACAAGGTAGCCCTCTCATTGGAAAGAATCCGGCTACAGGCAGGCGAGACTAGGCTCTGTGAGCAGAACACACTGACAGAGAGAGGGAAAGTGAGAGGTGGAGTGAAAGAGAGAGAGAGATTTGTGCTGTTCTTGGCCAGTGACTGGGTTTGCCTGCCCTGGCCATGGAAAACCACAAGAACCCTTTCATTCTTTGGAGCACCTTCTCTGCAGTGAGAGGCCAAACATCTCCAGGGTTGCGTGGCTGTTGAGTAACGAAGGTGCCCCTGGGTGGAACGTAAGGAGCAGGTGTGATTCAGGTGCACTGTTGTTAAATAGGTCCAGTGCATAGGCACGTACTGTACTAGAATAACAGACCTTTCACTGGAGATTGGGGGCATGAATATCTTCCGTCTTTTTGTTAACACTACCCAGGCACCACATGTTGTTTTGCCACTTTCTGGGTAGAGAAGTATCCACTAGATATAAATCATTTGACATTTTAGAGGTCATTCGAGAGAGCTGAGTTACATTTGACCTGAGATAATTTGCCGCCTCAACATGCTTTTTAAAATGTAGAGCACTTGTGGTGGGACCAGTAAAAAGGACCCACTTCCTGTGTGTGACATATTTGTTCAGTTGAGTCACAAACGCCACTAGACGAGGCTGGTTGACAGCTCGTTCTGAAGAATGTCCTGAGTCAGTGTTTGCTACGACTGGAATCTCACTACTGTCAGCCTGACGTGAAATAACTTCCCCTTTCTATCTTCCACTGTTCTCTTGCTTTTCACCTCCTTTCTTCCTTCCCTCTGTCTTGGAGCAACCAACACATTCCTCCTGAACAAATGGGCCAATAAACAAATGGAAACCAAACGATGGAATAATATGTTATTTTTCCACGTACAATTTATAACACTTCAGACTCTTACTTTACAACAATGTCAATGTAAAAATGTACCATATCACTGTTTTTCAATAGAGAGAACGTTTACACATGCTTTCTATGTTTTCTGTAGACGTGTCTATCAACCAATTAGGGATATGTAAGAAACACAGTCAACTAAAATCTAAGTGTCTGTGTAGTAAAAGTGCCCTGAGATGTAGACATGACCCTAATTCACAGTAGTCTGGTCCATGCCGGATGGGCTTTACAGCTGCAGGTAGGATGGCCCTTTTACACCACTGTCTACAGAAGCCCTTTAAGAGCGTGACTCACTGTAGCGACTCGTCCAGCCTCTTCCCCTGGGCAGCAGAGAAAATCTGTCTCGTCACCCAATAGACTGTACGGTTCATGTTTTATAAATGCTGCTACCAAACTGTAATTATTCCAGCTATTGTTTTAGCTACAGAGAAATTTCACAGATTAATACAAAGAAACACACCAATTTCTTCCTCCCAGTCTCCCAGGCTCTTTCTTTATGGTTGGGCTGTAACCCATTCCATACCAATGTAGGACCAATAACTCAATTAGCAGTTACAACATAGTCTAATACCGGGGTTTACCTTGTGCCTTCTTGCATTGTTGAGAAGTGTCTGAAGTAACGTTCTACATCCTATAACTTTGAGTAGGTTTTATGAATGCTTATTCAGATGTGAAATGTTGGCCTTGTTTGTTTTCTCAGTGTTTATAATGGAAACATTCAGTAATGTAAGCTCTGTGTAGGGAACTTGCCTGGCCCGGATCTCTGTGTGTGTGTGTGTGTGTGTGTGTGTGTGTGTGTGTGTGTGTGCGTGCGTGCGTGTGTGTGCGTGCGTGCGTGCGTGCGTGCGTGCGTGCGTGCGTGCGTGTGCGTGTGCACATGTGAGATGTTTACGAGCATCACCAACCAACGTCATGACATTTATACAGCCCAGTGTAGGACTGCAGGCATTCAGCTCACAGGAAGTGTGTGGGCCCGGGCCCTTGTCTGTCAGTCAGTCAGTCAACACCCACTGCACCTTAGACTTAATTATAACTTTTGTCTCTGCATGGGTTTTCTTATGCAATTATGCAATAAACTGACACATAGATATACATTGTACTACTTTAATCTAGAACAGATCATCTTCAAATATTTTAGTTTGAATCATATATCAATCAAATCAAATTTTATTTGCCACATGCGCCAAATACAGGTGTTGACAGGTGTAGACCTTACAGTGAAATGCTTATTTACAAGCCCTTATTCAACATTGCAGTTTTATGAAAACATAAGTCTTAAGAAAGTATTTACTAAATAAGCTGAAGTAAACAATTAATAAAAAATAAAAAATAGATAAATAACAAATAATTAAAGAGCAACAATAAAATATACAGTGTGTACCGGTACAGAGTCACTGTGCGGGGGAACAGGTTAGTCACAGTAATTGAGGGAATATGTACATGTAGGTTCACTCAATCACTGTAATTATTGACGTGCGTTGTGAATATTTGCATGCAGGTGTCTTTTCTAAATGATACATGACATAGCGGTTTACATTTCCTTCCCAAAAGCAGTTTAGTGAATTGTATTTAGGGCTGTCCCCCAACTGAACAAATATTGGTCGACTGAGTGTTTTCTGTTCTTTCAACCAATTGATTGTTGAATGTTCAAACATGTATTTTTTCCATATATAGACACATCCTATTTGTTTCAATCAAATCAACTATACGCAGTGAGCTTGTCTCATTCTGTCACAGGATACTAGGAGTGGTGGGTTGGAATCAGGCGCAGAGAGCAGGGTTCAGTACATTGTGATTTATTCTCCGGCCAAACATGGTCACGCCAACATACAGGGCGCATAGAACAGTCCAGCCCAAACACAGAACCAAACAGTCCGGAGAACACACACATGAAAAACCACAATCCAACAGAGTAACAAAAACAATCCCACACAAAACAAGGGCGGGACAACCTACTACATATAGGGAAGCTAATTCAACTAAAATACACACAGGTGAAACTAATAAGACAAAACCAACAGACAAACGAAAAAGAGATCGGTAGTGGCTAGTAGGACGGTGACGACGACCGCCGAGCACTGCCCGAACAGGCAGGGGAGCCAACTTCGGTGGAAGTCGTGACACATACTTTAATCACAGTGTTTTATTAAATAATGAATATATCATAATTCAAATGACTAGAGGGAGTCCGACCGGCAATTGATTTGATTGTGTTAAAACAATGACAGTGAGTGACTGTGTGACTAGCAACCGTTGTCTTTCTCTCCTCCCTGCTGCAGCGACCACCTCATAACATCAACAGTGTTTATAGTGTTGTCTTTCTCTCCTCCCTGCTGCAGCGACCACCTCATAACATCAACAGTGTTTATAGTGTTGTCTTTCTCTCCTCCCTGCTGCAGCGACCACCTCATAACATCAACAGTGTTTATAGTGTTGTCTTTCTCTCCCCCCTGCTGCAGCGACCACCTCATAACATCAACAGTGTTTATAGTGTTGTCTTTCTCTCCTCCCTGCTGCAGCGACCACCTCATAACATCAACAGTGTTTATAGTGTTGTCTTTCTCTCCCCCCTGCTGCAGCGACCACCTCATAACATCAACAGTGTTTATAGTGTTGTCTTTCTCTCCTCCCTGCTGCAGCGACCACCTCATAACATCAACAGTGTTTATAGTGTTGTCTTTCTCTCCCCCTGCTGCAGCGACCACCTCATAACATCAACAGTGTTTATAGTGTTGTCTTTCTCTCCTCCCTGCTGCAGCGACCACCTCATAACATCAACAGTTTTTATAGTGTTGTCTTTCTCTCCCCCCTGCTGCAGCGACCACCTCATAACATCAACAGTGTTTATAGTGTTGTCTTTCTCTCCTCCCTGCTGCAGCGACCACCTCATAACATCAACAGTGTTTATAGTGTTGTCTTTCTCTCCTCCCTGCTGCAGCGACCACCTCATAACATCAACAGTGTTTATAGTGTTGTCTTTCTCTCCCCCCTGCTGCAGCGACCACCTCATAACATCAACAGTGTTTATAGTGTTGTCTTTCTCTCCCCCCTGCTGCAGCGACCACCTCATAACATCAACAGTGTTTATAGTGTTGTCTTTCTCTCCTCCCTGCTGCAGCGACCATCTCATAACATCAACAGTGTTTATAGTGTTGTCTTTCTCTCCTCCCTGCTGCTGCGACCATCTCATAACATCAACAGTGTTTATAGTGTTGTCTTTCTCTCCTCCCTGCTGCAGCGACCACCTCATAACATCAACAGTGTTTATAGTGTTGTCTTTCTCTCCTCCCTGCTGCAGCGACCACCTCATAACATCAACAGTGTTTATAGTGTTGTCTTTCTCTCCTCCCTGCTGCAGCGACCATCTCATAACATCAACAGTGTTTATAGTGTTGTCTTTCTCTCCTCCCTGCTGCAGCGACCATCTCATAACATCAACAGTGTTTATAGTGTTGTCTTTCTCTCCTCCCTGCTGCAGCGACCACCTCATAACATCAACAGTGTTTATAGTGTTGTCTTTCTCTCCTCCCTGCTGCAGCGACCACCTCATAACATCAACAGTATTTATAGTGTTGTCTTTCTCTCCTCCCTGCTGCAGCGACCATCTCATAACATCAACAGTGTTTATAGTGTTGTCTTTCTCTCCTCCCTGCTGCTGCGACCATCTCATAACATCAACAGTGTTTATAGTGTTGTCTTTCTCTCCTTCCTGCTGCAGCGACCATCTCATAACATCAACAGTGTTTATAGTGTTGTCTTTCTCTCCTCCCTGCTGCAGCGACCATCTCATAACATCAACAGTGTTTATAGTGTTGTCTTTCTCTCCTCCCTGCTGCAGCGACCATCTCATAACATCAACAGTGTTTATAGTGTTGTCTTTCTCTCCTCCCTGCTGCAGCGACCACCTAATAACATCAACAGTGTTTATAGTGTTGTCCTTTCTCTCCCCCTGCTGCAGCGACCACCTCATAACATCAACAGTGTTTATAGTGTTGTCTTTCTCTCCTCCCTGCTGCAGCGACCACCTCATAACATCAACAGTGTTTATAGTGTTGTCTTTCTCTCCCCCCTGCTGCAGCGACCACCTCATAACATCAACAGTGTTTATAGTGTTGTCTTTCTCTCCCCCCTGCTGCAGCGACCACCTCATAACATCAACAGTGTTTATAGTGTTGTCTTTCTCTCCTCCCTGCTGCAGCGACCACCTCATAACATCAACAGTGTTTATAGTGTTGTCTTTCTCTCCTCCCTGCTGCAGCGACCACCTCATAACATCAACAGTGTTTATCGCTCTGTCCGTGTTGCTGAAGCCGCAACATAATTATTGCCATTTCTGATTGAAAAGTTCTCTTTCCCGAAATCCCCCATTTGTTTAGGAAAAACAGTCCCTATACCCTCAACTCTTGCTCTCCTTACATGACACATGTATGCATCGCATGCATGTGACCAATAGGGCCTGACCTATAGCATATCATAATCACATCACAAAATTGGTTATAACAAACTCTGAACACCGTAACACATGTGACAGAAAATGGATGCAGAGGATGTGACAAATAAACACAAAATGGGGGAATGTTTACTGGTTGCTCAGAAGGTAAAGGGAAGTCAGATGTCTTTTTTAGTGTTGTCTTTTTTTTATTTAACTAGGCAAGTCAGTTAAGAACAAATTCTTATTTACAATGTTGGCTTAGGAACAGTGTGTTAACTGCCTTGTTCAGGAGCAGAACGACAGATTTTTACCTTGTCAGCACGAGGATTCAATCTAGCAACCTTTCGGTTACTGGCCCAACGCTCTAACCACTAGGCTATCTGCCACCCCGGGGGTGTGGAATAAATTTGACTAGTTGTGGAAAATATTGGAGATCAAGAATAATAAGGTAAGGAGCCAGCGCTGCATGTATATTATGTCCCAAACATGTGCCTTTAGCTTACAATATAATTTCTCTGACCATTTGGAACAATGTAAACAACACTAAAATAAATGATAAGCGTACCAGAGAGTCTGTTGTAACGCCTTTATTACAGCAAATTCTAAAACCAGTCGCATTCATTCATGAATGCAAATTCCAAAATGGAAAGGTTTATTTATTGCTTTACGCTAATTATTCAAGGGTTGCTTTGTTATTTTATTTTAAAACTAAAATGCTTGAATGACTCGTATAATGAATGATTGTAGCTTATAGAAGTATTGAAATATAGGCCTAAGTATGTTACGGTATTAAGACGAAACAGAATGCTCTTAGGACGACAGCTCAATGGTGGTTATACAAGGCTGCCATACTAAGCCTACAACAGTGTTTATGATAATGACATGACTTATTAATATAATAATGATGATCATAACAATAATAGCAATAATAACAATAAGGAGGTCAAGAAAAATAATGGTTATTATAAATGTAACTTTCAGACAATTTGGAACCGTGTAAACAACACTAAATCAATTATAAATAATACCAGAGGCTGTTCTCAAACATTTTTTAAAGTAAAGCCTTTATTAAAAACAGCCGAATGTGTAAAGTTGTTTATCCAACATGTTGTGGTTGGTGCTCACAAACACTCAAACAAACACTCAAACAGGCAACAGAAGCAGGTTCTGTCTTATTTCTGTAGATATACAGTATATGGATGATTTATAAAGCCAGGCACATTTAATAGTTAGGCTGTTGATTATAGACCTAATTAAGTTGTGGGTTCCTCTCCTCACTTTTCTTAGCCAATTAAGGCAATGGCTGTTTTTTCATCTTCTAACTCCGCTGCTGCCTCCACAGCTCTGTTCCCTTCACCGATATCCTGGTTAACTCAGCAGCGCACTGTTTCAGAACCGTGGAGATGAACTGTTATCCATCACGTGAGAAAGCGCATCTGTTATAAAATAATCATATTTTATTAGTGTTGCACCATTGTTCCTACGTAATATAACCATATACAATTTCAGTAGCACATGTCTTAGAGTGATTTTTTGGGGGGGCTGCTGCTGGCCTAAATAAATGTTGGTCGACTAACAGCCTATCAACCAAACAATCGATCAGTCGACTAAATGGCCTCAATTGCATTTGAAGTTGGTGGCATTCAGTTTTATTTTCAGAAATGACAATTGGAAAAACTGTTCTGTCCTTCTGTATACTAAGACCTTGTTTCTCGTTCCCTTTGTGTTCTCAACTCAATTGTGTTTTTATTTCAGAACTGCTGAATAGAGAATCTCAGAATTAAGGCCAGCTATCATTATCTCGTGGAATGGGTTTGCGGAGGAGTCTTATCCATTATCATCTGCAGAAATATAAGTGCTTTCTGCAGCTCCCTCACAGAGAGAGAGCCTTGCTGTGACAGTCTTTTACTGTCCTACAATAAAGTTTGATTTTCTTTCTACTCACTCTTTCTTTTGGACTTCAAAGCTTGAATCGGAGTATAATCTCTGTGCTGTGCCATTGTGTGGCTCTTGGATATTCATAAGGTTCTTTCTTCTCTCTCTGGATGAGACTCTGCAGGAGAGGAGAGCTGTGGACTGGAGAGAAGGGGGGGGGGTCACATTTAAATGGGAGATCATTTATATATGGGATCCATATAATGATTTAGAGAGTGCTGCGTCATACACTTACGATGCTGCTTCTGAAACTGGTATCGTGTCAAACTGCCAAAGCAGGTGGATACGTTTTATTTAAAAAACATTTTAACCGCATTGGTTATTATCCCACAAACTTGGCTCTATAGAAAAACCAGGAGCCTGGTGGGAGATGGGAGCTGGGTGTATTTAACAAGATCCCAGTGTTCTTCATGTGAAATGAGGATGATGAGCGCTCCACAAAAGGAGGTACGTCTCACTGCCTGGCCTTGGGATAAACATGATGTCCATCCCTGCACCCTGATTGGGCTCCCTGCTCCAGGCAGCTGTGTTGCCATGGTAATAAACTGTGAAAATTCAGCCCTAGATTGTGTGACAGCAGCGAGTTTAACCACTGAGCTGCCGATAGTCCCCCGATTTTTCTGAGGCCTCAGGCAAATGTCCCCCCCCCATTTCTCACGGAGCCCGGGGTCAGTGTGGCCGTCGGCGGAACATTGCTCATGACACGCATTCCTTCGCTGGCCCATTGTAATTTAATCATCTGGGTTGTTGTCACGGCCTTTTGTTGCCATGGCTTAGTGGTGAGGTTATTCTTCACCATTTCTCTTGCAGTATGACAAAAGGTGTTTTGTCTCAAAGTTTTCCTTTTTGAATTTTGAGAAGCTGGGCATATTTTCATGTCACATTACTGCTAATGTTTTTTTTTACAACTGTTCTCAAAGGTCATATTTGTGGGTGGTAGTGATAACCAACAATGACGCCAAGTACCAGCCAAATGAGTCAAGCTGTTGTATACAGGTGCTTTGCATGTCCAAGCAAATACTCCTGTTTCACTGATCAGGGTTTAGTTGGAGAGCAACAGCTAATAACAGTGTGGTTGCATGAAGCTGTCAAGGTGCTGACAGATTGTTCTTCTTAAGAAACCTAACCAACAGATGGCTGGCTATATGGAACAAGACTTGAAAAGTGGATCTGCGGTTTGGAGCTCAGCAGAGGAATCAAAGCAATAGTGAAAGCGGTCAGGATATAAAGGGTTAATTTAACATCTCAAAACACCAGCCAGCCCACCAGCCCGCCGCTACTTCCAAAACTCCTTTATCTGCCCGACCAGACCCCCACCAACCACCCCCACCTGCTGCGCCCCTTACCCCCCAAACCCCCTCACATCTCCCTGGTTCTTCGCGGCTGCTTGATCAGGGCAGGGGGACTCCACGCTGGGCGTTTGATGCAGCTCAGAGGGGGTGTGTGAGGTGCGCTGACCCGTTCACATCCCTCCTCATGCACTCGTGCTCCAGGAAAGGCAGACTTATCACATTTAATCCAGAGCGCAGCGCAAATCAGGAGTGACAGATAGACATACAGCCTTGCAGGGAAAGAGTTCCAGACTACAGCCCTTGTCTACTGACCCCCTGTCCTGTCCCCTATCCTGAATGGGAAAGAAGCCCCCTATCCAGGCTGGGTGAGAAGCCCCCTATCCAGGCTGGGAGAGAATCCCCCTATCCAGGCTGGGAGAGAATCCCCCTATCCAGGCTGGGAGAGAATCCCCCTATCCAGGCTGGGAGAGAAGCACCCTATCCAGGCTGAGAGAGAAGCCCCTATCCTGGCTGGGAGAGAAGCCCCCTATCTTGGCTGGGAGAGAAACCTCCTATCCTGGCTGGGGAGAAGCCCCCTATCCTGGTTGGGAGAGAAGCCCCTATCCTGGCTGGGAGAGAAGCCCCCTATCCAGGCTGGGAGAGAAGCACCCTATCCTGGCTGAGAGAGAAGCCCCTATCCTGGCTGGGAGAGAAGCCCCCTATCCTGGCTGGGAGAGAAACCTCCTATCCTGGCTGGGGAGAAGCCCCCTATCCTGGTTGGGAGAGAAGCCCCTATCCTGGCTGGGAGAGAAGCCTCCTATCCTGGCTGGGAGAGAAGCCCCTTACCCTGGCTGGGAGAGAAGCCCCCTATCCTGGCCGGGAGAGAAGCCCCCTATCCTGGCTGGGAGAGAAGCCCCCTATCCTGGCTGGGAGAGAAGCCCCTATCCTGGCTGGGAGAGAAGCCCCTATCCTGGCTGGGAGAGAAGCCCCCTATCCTGGCTGGGAGAGAAGCCCCCTATCCTGGCTGGGAGAGAAGCCCCCTATCCTGGCTGGGAGAGAAGCCCCTATCCTGGCTGGGAGAGAAGCCCCCTATCCTGGCTGGGAGAGAAGCCCCCTATCCTGGCTGGGAGAGAAGCCCCTATCCTGGCTGGGAGAGAAGCCCCTATCCTGGCTGGGAGAGAAGCCCCTATCCTGGCTGGGAGAGAAGCCCCCTATCCTGGCTGGGAGAGAAGCCCCCTATCCTGGCTGGGAGAGAAGCCCCTATCCTGGCTGGGAGAGAAGCCCTATCCTGGCTGGGAGAGAAGCCCCCTATCCAGGCTGGGAGAGAATCCCCCTATCCAGGCTGGGAGAGAATCCCCCTATCCAGGCTGGGAGAGAAGCACCCTATCCTGGCTGAGAGAGAAGCCCCTATCCTGGCTGGGAGAGAAGCCCCCTATCCTGGCTGGGAGAGAAACCTCCTATCCTGGCTGGGGAGAAGCCCCCTATCCTGGTTGGGAGAGAAGCCCCTATCCTGGCTGGGAGAGAAGCCTCCTATCCTGGCTGGGAGAGAAGCCCCTTACCCTGGCTGGGAGAAAGCCCCCTATCCTGGCTGGGAGAGAAGCCCCCCTGGCTCCCCCTGGCTGGGAAAGAAGCCCCTATCCTGGATGGGAGAGAAGCCCCTATCCTGGCTGGGAGAGAAGCCCCCTATCCTGCCTGGGAGAGAAGCCCCCTATCCTGGCTGGGAGAGAAGCCCCCCTATCCTGGCTGGGAGAGAAGCCCCTATCCTGGCTGGGAGAGAAGCCCCTATCCTGGCTGGGAGAGAAGCCCCTATCCTGGCTGGGAGAGAAGCCCCTATCCTGGCTGGGAGAGAAGCCCCTATCCTGGCTGGGAGAGAAGCCCCTATCCTGGCTGGGAGAGAAGCCCCTATCCTGGCTGGGAGAGAAGCCCCCTATTCTGGCTGGGAGAGAAGCCCCCTATCCTGGCTGGGAGAGAAGCCCCTATCCTGGCTGGGAGAGAAGCCCCTATCCTGGCTGGGAGAGAAGCCCCTATCCTGGGTGGGAGAGAAGCCCCTATCCTGGCTGGGAGAGAAGCCCCTATCCTGGCTGGGAGAGAAGTGGATTCAAGCTGCTGTTCACGGAGGTCCTTATGGAGACATAACAGGTGTAGGAGAAGATCAGCCCATTTGGTTGGTTTTCCATGGTTGTTTTTCCTCTAACCACATTCTTCACTGCCATCAGGACAATATGGCAGCTGTTATTGTCTTTATTTGGCCACCTACCGCTCACCCCACCATTTGGACCACAGATTTTTTTTTATCTCGCGTTGTTAAACACACACCCTCCACAAAATCACGGCATAGAATGACACCGTATGTTATTTGGCCCTGTTACACCTTCACACCACAGCGAACTGTTTTGAGGGGCACTCTAGCAAACTTGATATCATCTTGGTAATAGTTAGGCTAATCCTTTTAAGGTTATAACCCACAGAAAGTATTGTGGGTGGAATTTGGTCCAATTGGGAGGCTGTGTGTGTGTGTGTGTGTGTGTGTGTGTGTGTGTGTGTGTGTGTGTGTGTGTGTGTGTGTGTGTGTGTGTGTGTGTGTGTGTGTGTGTGTGTGTGTGTGTGTGTGTGTGTGTGTGTGTGTGTGTGTGTGTGTGTGTGTGTGTGTGTGTGTGTGTGTGTGTGTGTGTGTGTGTGTGTGTATATAAGTGGATTGGTGAGAGAGGGGGGTGTGTTGCTAGCTGGAGGTGTGGGTGATAATCACATGACCTGTGAAGAGCTTTTGTCAATGTGAACGCGCGTGTGTGTCAGGCCGTGTGTGTTTGCTTCACACTTTGCCTACTGCTCTGTAACTGGTCTGAGATGAGCTGTCACACACAGGAGCTTCTCTCCTGGACCCCAGAGATATTCTGAGATACATCGGCACTTCTTCCACTGGAAGAAGTAACAAAAACACATTGCCTTGAATCTATGAGAAACATTCTTACTTTCCCTCTTCATCCTCCATGCTTTCAGCCTATCTGTGTCTCTGTCTTCAGAGGACAAACTGGTTTTATATATGCCCTTTCACAGACCCCTTTCAACCCAACTTTAGCTCCACTACTCCCCTTTGCTACCCTCTTTTGCCCCTCTGCCAATGTCCTACTTTTTGAACGTGAGTGTATGTGTACCAGTGGGTATTTATGTGTGTGTGTTTGCATGTGTGTTTGCGCGTGTGTGTGTGTGTGTGTGTGTGTGTGTGTGTGTGTGTGTGTGTGTGTGTGTGTGTGTGTGTGTGTGTGTGTGTGTGTGTGTGTGTGTGTGTGTGTGTGGTGGGGTCCAGGGAGGCTTAGCTTTACCTCTGTTGTTCTCCCCACGAGGTGTTCAGAGAAAAGACTGGTCAAACAACGCTGTGACAGAGAGCAACTGAGTAACTCCCTCCTCCTCCTCCTCCTCCTCCTCCTCCTCTCCTCTCTCTCTCTCTTCCTCTCTCTCCCAGGCTGTCAGTGCATAGCGCTGGAGGCTGCAGGGTGGCAGTGTGTTGTGAGGAGTTCCTGAGATCGCAGAAGAGACAGAGGGGGACTGGCACTCACTCACGTAGAGTCACACACACATCCTCTCTGCGTAGTGGCGAGCTGTGTTGCCAGCTAGTGTCTCAGGGATTGTGCGTGCGGTGGTACAGAACAGTAGGATGGTGGCTGTGTGGTTGCCGTGGGGATGGGCCTGGAGGACTGTACTGCTGGTGACTGGACTGGCTTCACTGAGACCCGGGACTGATGGTGAGTAGCCCAATACAGGACTATCTACTCCATCGCTGTTACTGCAGGACTGACTGACTGTCTGTCTGTCTGTCTGTCTGTCTGTCTGTCTGTCTGTCTGTCTGTCTGTCTGTCTGTCTGTCTGTCTGTCTGTGTCTGTCTGTCTGTCTGTCTGTCTGTCTGTGCTAACTTGTAACAAACTTCAGCATGGTCTATATTCTTTTGTTTTTGGTACTTAACTGATTGTCTGATTGGTGGTTATATAGTTTGATTCCTGACATATTGAATGCAAGTCTATTAATCTAGTTGGGTTATTAATAACTTGTCCTCTTTCTGTGATGTTCCCTAACCTAGTGGTAGAGTACTGCAGTGTTAGACACTTTGATTTACTGAGCGAAGGCATGTTTTCACAAACTGCAGGCAGGTTTGCTTGGTGTATTGTTGGGGTGAGGAGGTGCACAGACTCATTGGGAGGTTGGGTGTGGGTCTATTTTTTGCCCAGCGGTATTTATGAAGGGGCAAATCTATTATGATCTCCACCGGGTCTAGCATGTGAGCATTAGCAGTCATCTGCCCCCATGTTTTGAATTGCTTTAAGATGGACAGCCAGTTGTCATTTTCAATGAATGCCACTGAAAGCTTTGTGATGGACTGCAGGGGATCCACGACTGGAGGCTCGGCTGGGGAAGATTACGCTCTTTGTCATCGCTCCTGTTTCAAAGGCTATCAGCTTGGAGAAAGATATTGATTATGTGGAGTTAATCATGGATATTTGCATTTGTTTGTACAGAGCAACAAGTGTCAATCATTTTGAGCAAACCTAGTTTACATATGCATAAGCTTCTGTTATACTATAGCTGGTGTCTTTTGAATGGGAAGGTTTTGTATTATTTAGTCTATTAAACTTCTGTTGTCTTCCTGTATATGGTATGGTGTATGGTGTGGTGTGGTGTGGTGTATGGTGTGGTGTGGTGTGGTGTGGTGTATGGTGTATGGTGTGGTGTATGGTGTATGGTGTGGTGTGGTGTGTGGTGTGGTGTGCTGTTGGACTTTGAGAGTATTCAGACCCCTTGACTTATTCCACATTTTGTTGTATTACAGCCTTATTCTAAAATGGAAGCACCTTTGGCAGCGATTACAGCCTTGAGTCTTCTTGGGTATGACGCTACAAGCTTGGCAGCGCTTGAGAGGATCTGCAGAGAAGAATGGGAGAAACTCCCCAAATACAGGTGTGCCAAGCATGTATCGTCATACCCAAGAAGACCCGAGGCTGTAATCACTGCCAAAGATGCTTCACCAAAGTCCTGAGTAAAGGGTCTGAATACTTATGTAAATGTTATATTTCCGTTGTAAATTTTGAATACATTAGCAAAAATGTCTTTAAAAAAGTTTTTGCTTTGCCATTATGGGGTATTATGTTTAGAGTGATGAGGGGGGGGGGACATTTTAATCAATTTTAGAATAAGGCTGTAATGTAACAAAATGTGGGATTAGTGAAGGGGTCTGAATACTTTACGAATGCACTGTACACACACACACACACACACACACACACACACACACACACACACACACACACACACACACACACACACACACACACACACACACACATACAATAGCTGTGATGGTCGAGTTTCATTGGGTTTGTTTTTTAAATGATTGCCTGTAAGAAGGGGTTAATTAATCAGTGTCTGTAAAACCTCTGCCCCTCTCTGTTTACTGAAGAAGGGGTTCATTAATCAGTGTCTGTAAAACCTCTGCCCCTCTCTGTTTACTGAAGAAGGGGTTCATTAATCACTGTCTGTAAAACCTCTGCCCCTCTGTTTACTGAAGAAGGGGTTCATTAATCACTGTCTGTAAAACCTCTGCCCCTCTCTGTTTACTGAAGAAGGGGTTCATTAATCACTGTCTGTAAAACCTCTGCCCCTCTCTGTTTACTGAAGAAGGGGTTCATTAATCACTGTCTGTAAAACCTCTGCCCCTCTGTTTACTGAAGAAGGGGTTCATTAATCACTGTCTGTAAATCCTCTGCCCCTCTCTGTTTACTGAAGAAGGGGTTCATTAATCTCTGTCTGTAAAACCTCTGCCCCTCTCTGTTTACTGAAGAAGGGGTTAATTAATCACTGTCTGTAAAACCTCTGCCCCTCTCTGTTTACTGAAGAAGGGGTTCATTAATCACTGTCTGTAAAACCTCTGCCCCTCTCTGTTTACTGAAGAAGGGGTTCATTAATCTCTGTCTGTAAAACCTCTGCCCCTCTCTGTTTACTGAAGAAGGGGTTAATTAATCACTGTCTGTAAAACCTCTGCCCCTCTCTGTTTACTGAAGAAGGGGTTCATTAATCACTGTCTGTAAAACCTCTGCCCCTCTCTGTTTACTGAAGAAGGGGTTCATTAATCACTGTCTGTAAAACCTCTGCCCCTCTCTGTTTACTGAAGAAGGGGTTCATTAATCACTGTCTGTAAAACCTCTGCCCCTCTGTTTACTGAAGAAGGGGTTCATTAATCACTGTCTGTAAATCCTCTGCCCCTCTCTGTTTACTGAAGAAGGGGTTCATTAATCTCTGTCTGTAAAACCTCTGCCCCTCTCTGTTTACTGAAGAAGGGGTTAATTAATCAGTGTCTGTAAAACCTCTGCCCCTCTCTGTTTACTGAAGAAGGGGTTAATTAATCACTGTCTGTAAAACCTCTGCCCCTCTCTGTTTACTGAAGAAGGGGTTCATTAATCACTGTCTGTAAAACCTCTGCCCCTCTCTGTTTACTGAAGAAGGGGTTCATTAATCACTGTCTGTAAATCCTCTGCCCCTCTCTGTTTACTGAAGAAGGGGTTAATTAATCACTGTCTGTAAAACCTCTGCCCCTCTCTGTTTACTGAAGAAGGGGTTCATTAATCACTGTCTGTAAAACCTCTGCCCCTCTCTGTTTACTGAAGAAGGGGTTCATTAATCACTGTCTGTAAAACCTCTGCCCCTCTCTGTTTACTGAAGAAGGGGTTCATTAATCTCTGTCTGTAAAACCTCTGCCCCTCTCTGTTTACTGAAGAAGGGGTTAATTAATCTCTGTCTGTAAAACCTCTGCCCGTCTCTGTTTACTGAAGAAGGGGTTCATTAATCTCTGTCTGTAAAACCTCTGCCCCTCTCTGTTTACTGAAGAAGGGGTTAATTAATCTCTGTCTGTAAAACCTCTGTCCGTCTCTGTTTACTGAAGAAGGGGTTCATTAATCACTGTCTGTAAAACCTCTGCCCCTCTGTTTACTGAAGAAGGGGTTCATTAATCACTGTCTGTAAAACCTCTGCCCCTCTCTGTTTACTGAAGAAGGGGTTAATTAATCTCTGTCTGTCAAACCTCTGCCCCTCTCTGTTTACTGAAGAAGGGGTTCATTAATCTCTGTCTGTAAAACCTCTGCCCCTCTCTGTTTACTGAAGAAGGGGTTCATTAATCACTGTCTGTAAAACCTCTGCCCCTCTCTGTTTACTGAAGAAGGGGTTCATTAATCACTGTCTGTAAAACCTCTGCCCCTCTCTGTTTACTGAAGAAGGGGTTCATTAATCTCTGTCTGTAAAACCTCTGCCCCTCTCTGTTTACTGAAGAAGGGGTTCATTAATCTCTGTCTGTAAAACCTCTGCCCCTCTCTGTTTACTGAAGAAGGGGTTCATTAATCTCTGTCTGTAAAACCTCTGCCCCTCTCTGTTTACTGAAGAAGGGGTTCATTAATCTCTGTCTGTAAAACCTCTGCCCCTCTCTGTTTACTGAAGAAGGGGTTCATTAATCTCTGTCTGTAAAACCTCTGCCCCTCTCTGTTTACTGAAGAAGGGGTTAATTAATCACTGTCTGTAAAACCTCTGCCCCTCTCTGTTTACTGAAGAAGGGGTTAATTAATCACTGTCTGTAAAACCTCTGCCCCTCTCTGTTTACTGAAGAAGGGGTTAATTAATCAGTGTCTGTAAAACCTCTGCCCCTCTGTTTACTGTAACTAGATACCTGTGATAAAACTGAGCATCATTTGGTGTGCTCCTTCCAGGTGCTATGTGGCTGCTAATGACCTACACCCAATGTGGTAATTATGGGTAGTCAGCCGACCCATTCCATGTTATAGCACTATTATTTTACAGTTATACATCAATGTGGGTCCAGGAGGAGAAATACACTATTTATTGTGCATTGCAGACAGAACATCATATAAACAACCAGAGAATAATCAAATGCATTGATGGCCTTGAATGGCACATACTGTAAGCCACTAAACACCATGGAATGTTCCAAGATTGTCTGGCGTAGAGAGAATGGTCCTGCTATGCTTCTGGTTTTGATATGCACTGTGGGCTGATAAAGTGCTGAGACTTGGTGGCTACATTGTTTATAAAGTACCAAGGCTGGGCTTAAA
The DNA here is from genome assembly GCF_023373465.1 of Oncorhynchus keta. NCBI lineage: Eukaryota > Metazoa > Chordata > Actinopteri > Salmoniformes > Salmonidae > Oncorhynchus > Oncorhynchus keta. Next base: position 35,539,654 of record NC_068432.1, read on the forward strand.
GGCTAACAGAAATGGCTGTAGTGCTCAGTTGGTGGCAGCTTTAACAGTTTGTCTCCAAATACTTGACTGATGATCAGTGTGGGAGACTTCGGTCAATGGAGACATCTACGAAGTATATCACTTGACTTAGGTCGCATAGGTCAGGAGTAAGGACAATGGACTATTTCAACCCTCTGTCTGTCTGTCTCTGTCTCTGTCTGATGTAAGGTAATGAAAATAGCAGTCACTCACAGACACACCTTTGTGGAGCGTGTGGGCATCAGTTCTACCATGAAGTACAGAACCCTCTCTCTCTGTCACACACACACAGCGAGCGACAGACAGACAGACAGACAGACAGACAGACAGACAGACAGACAGACAGACAGGCAAGCAGGCCGAGCTGGGAGGACAGGAGACCAGCTTCTTCTCGTTTTCCACCTCATGTTTAAAGCTCAGCCTACCAACCCAAACTGCTGTTTTAGTGGGCGCAGTGAATGAAGACTTGTGTCTGGTCAGTCAGAGAGACAGACTGTCTGTCTGTCCCAGTCCGTTCTCTCTCTTCTAGCCCTCCTTCTCAGCCCTCTCCCCTTAACCCAGTTCTCTCTCAGCCCTCTCCCCCTCAGCCCTCTCTCTCAGCCCTCTCCCCCTCAGCTATCTCCCGCTCAGCCCTCTCTCTCAGCCCTCTCCCCCTTAGCCATCTCCCCCTCAGCCCTCTCTCCCTCTGCCCTCAGCCCTCTCCCCCTCAGCCCTCTCTATCAACCCTTTCTCTCTCAACCCTCTCCCTCTTAGCCCTCTCTCTCTCTGTCCTCTACCTCTCAGCCCTCTCTCTCCCAGCCCTCTCTCCCTCAGCCCTCTCTCTCTCTGCCCTCTACCCCTCAGCCCCTCCCCCTCAGCCCGCTCTCTCCCAGCCCTCTCCCCCTCAGCCCTCTCCCCCTCAGCCCTCTCTCTCCCAGCCCTCTCCCCCTCAGCCCTCTCTCTCCCAGCCCTCTCTCCCTCAGCCCTCTCTCTCCCAGCCCTCTCCCCCTCAGCCCTCTCTCTCCCAGCCCTCTCTCCCTCAGCCCTCTCTCTCCCAGCCCTCTCTATCTCTGCCCTCTACCCCTCAGCCCTCTCCCCCTCAACCCTCTCCCCCTCAGACCTCTCTCTCTCTCAGCCCTCTCCCCCTCAGCCCTCTCTCTCCCAACCCTCTCTCCCTCAGCCCTCTCTCTCCCAGCCCTCTCTCTCCCAGCCCTCTCTCCCTCAGCCCTCTCTCTCCCAGCTCTCTCCCCCTCAGCCCTCTCCCCCTCAGCCCTCTCTCTCCCAGCCCTCTCTCCCTCACCCCTCTCTCCCTCAGCCCTCTCCCCCTCAGCCCTTTTTCTCTCAGACCCTCCCCCTCAGCCCTCTCCCCCTCAGCCCTCTCTCTCCCATCCCTCTCCCCCTCAGCCCTCTCTCTCTCAGCCCTCTCCCCATCAGCCCTCTCCCCTCAGCCCTCTCCTAGCCCTCTCTGCCTCAGCCCCTCCCCTCAGCCCCTCCCCTCAGCCCTCTCCCCTCAGCCCTCTCCCAGCCCTCTCTCCCTCAGCCCTCTCTCCCTCAGCCCCTCCCCCTCAGCCCTCTCCCCCTCAGCCCTCTCTCCCTCTCAGCCCTCTCTCTGCCTTCTTCCCAGTACTGCTGGGACAGATCAGTCATGGTTCTCTAAATTAGCACACATGGGAGGTAACTCATAAATCTTCACACCGTGGTTAATTTGCCACCTGTTATTTAGGCTGATGTAAAGTTCCCAAAGAATAATATTTTCTGAATAGACCCTACACCTTATAGTGTGGTGTTACAACTTACACAAATGACTATTCTACTATTCTATTGAATGTAGGCCTATTTTGTTCTGTAGAAGACAGTATGTGTGACATGGCTGCTGATAGTCCTTGAGTCTTGCCGCCATGCAGGACAGAAGTGAACGCCAGCCAGTGAAAGACCCAGTATGATGCCATTTCAGAATGATATCCATGTCAGAATGATATTCATTTCAGAATGATATGCATTTCAGAATGATATGCATTTCAGAATGATATCCATTTCAGAATGATATGCATTTCAGAATGATATCCATTTCAGAATGATATGCATTTCAGAATGATATGCATTTCAGAATGATATGTATTTCAGAATGATATGCATTTCAGAATGATATCCATTTCAGAATGATATGCATTTCAGAATGATATCCATTTCAGAATGATATCCATTTCAGAATGATATGCATTTCAGAATGATATGCATTTCAGAATGATATGTATTTCATAATGATATGCATTTCAGAATGATATGCATTTCAGAATGATATGCATTTCAGAATTATATGTATTTCAGAATGATATGCATTTCAGAATGATATGTATTTCAGAATGATATGCATTTCAGAATGATATCCATTTCAGAATGATATGCATTTCAGAAAGATATCCATTTCAGAATGATATGCATTTCAGAATGATATGCATTTCAGAATGATATGCATTTCAGAATGATATGTATTTCAGAATGATATGCATTTCGGAATGATATGTATTTCAGAATGATATGCATTTCAGAATGATATCCATTTTAGAATGATATCCATTTCAGAGTGATATGTATTTCAGAATGATATCCATTTCAGAATGATATGCATTTCTCCATTTCAGAATGATATCCATTTCAGAATGATATGCATTTCAGAATGATATCCATTTCTCCATTTCAGAATGATATGCATTTCAGAATGATATCCATTTCTCCATTTCAGAATGATATCCATTTCAGAATGATATCAATTTCAGAATGATATCCATTTCAGAATGATATCCATTTCAGAATGATATCCATTTCTCCATTTCAGAATGATATCCATTTCAGAATGATATGCATTTCAGAATGATATCCATTTCTCCATTTCAGAATGATATCCATTTCAGAATGATATGCATTTCAGAATGATATCCATTTCTCCATTTCAGAATGATATGCATTTCAGAATGATATGCATTTCAGAATTATATGTATTTCAGAATGATATGCATTTCAGAATGATATGTATTTCAGAATGATATGCATTTCAGAATGATATCCATTTCAGAATGATATGCATTTCAGAAAGATATCCATTTCAGAATGATATGCATTTCAGAATGATATGCATTTCAGAATGATAAGAATTTCAGAATGATATGTATTTCAGAATGATATGCATTTCGGAATGATATGTATTTCAGAATGATATGCATTTCAGAATGATATCCATTTTAGAATGATATCCATTTCAGAGTGATATGTATTTCAGAATGATATCCATTTCAGAATGATATGCATTTCAGAATGATATCCATTTCTCCATTTCAGAATGATATGCATTTCAGAATGATATGCATTTCTCCATTTCAGAATGATATCCATTTCAGAATGATATGCATTTCAGAATTATATCCATTTCTCCATTTCAGAATGATATGCATTTCAGAATGATATCCATTTCTCCATTTCAGAATGATATCCATTTCAGAATGATATCAATTTCAGAATGATATCCATTTCAGAATGATATCCATTTCAGAATGATATCCATTTCTCCATTTCAGAATGATATCCATTTCAGAATGATATGCATTTCAGAATGATATCCATTTCTCCATTTCAGAATGATATCCATTTCAGAATGATATGCATTTCAGAATGATATCCATTTCTCCATTTCAGAATGATATCCATTTCAGAATGATATGCATTTCAGAATGATATCCATTTCTCCATTTCAGAATGATATCCATTTCAGAATGATATCCATTTCTCCATTTCAGAATGATATCCATTTCAGAATGATATCCATTTCAGAATGATATCCATTTCAGAATGATATCCATTTCAGAATGATATCCATTTCTCCATTTCAGAATGATATCCATTTCAGAATGATATCCATTTCAGAGTGATATGTATTTCAGAATGATATCCATTTCAGAATGATATGCATTTCAGAATGATATCCATTTCTCCATTTCAGAATGATATGCATTTCAGAATGATATGCATTTCTCCATTTCAGAATGATATCCATTTCAGAATGATATGCATTTCAGAATGATATCCATTTCTCCATTTCAGAATGATATGCATTTCAGAATGATATGCATTTCTCCATTTCAGAATGATATCCATTTCAGAATGATATCCATTTCTCCATTTCAGAATGATATCCATTTCAGAATGATATCCATTTCAGAATGATATCCATTTCAGAATGATATCAATTTCTCCATTATCAGAATGATATCCATTTCAGAATGATATCCATTTCAGAGTGATATGTATTTCAGAATGATATCCATTTCAGAATGATATGCATTTCAGAATGATATCCATTTCTCCATTTCAGAATGATATGCATTTCAGAATGATATGCATTTCTCCATTTCAGAATGATATCCATTTCAGAATGATATGCATTTCAGAATGATATCCATTTCTCCATTTCAGAATGATATGCATTTCAGAATGATATGCATTTCTCCATTTCAGAATGATATCCATTTCAGAATGATATCCATTTCAGAGTGATATGTATTTCAGAATGATATCCATTTCAGAATGATATGCATTTCAGAATGATATCCATTTCTCCATTTCAGAATGATATGCATTTCAGAATGATATGCATTTCTCCATTTCAGAATGATATCCATTTCAGAATGATATGCATTTCAGAATGATATCCATTTCTCCATTTCAGAATGATATGCATTTCAGAATGATATCCATTTCTCCATTTCAGAATGATATCCATTTCAGAATGATATCCATTTCAGAATGATATCCATTTCAGAATGATATCAATTTCTCCATTTCAGAATGATATCCATTTCAGAATGATATGCATTTCAGAATGATATCCATTTCTCCATTTCAGAATGATATCCATTTCAGAATGATATGCATTTCAGAATGATATCCATTTCTCCATTTCAGAATGATATTCATTTCAGAATGATATGCATTTCAGAATGATATCCATTTCTCCATTTCAGAATGATATCCATTTCAGAATGATATCCATTTCTCCATTTCAGAATGATATCCATTTCAGAATGATATCCATTTCAGAATGATATCCATTTCAGAATGATATCCATTTCTCCATTTCAGAATGATATGCATTTCAGAATGATATCCATTTCAGAATGATATGCATTTCAGAATGATATCCATTTCAGAAAGATATCCATTTCAGAATGATATCCATTTCAGAATGATATGCATTTCTCCATTTCAGAATGATATGCATTTCAGAATGATATCCATTTTAGATAAACATAACATAGGCTGTAACATGTGGAGACGCGGTAAGGCCACAAGCAGTGGAAAATGACTGGCTTTATCATCTACTAGACTCAGCAATGTAAACAAGGTCAGCTTACCCTCTCCCTATCCCAGATCCCACCTTCCGTACTCTACTGCCTGAGATGATCACACCATGGCAACATGTCGCTCTATCACTAAGTTTCTCTACACTACACAGACATAGCTGAAAACAGACTATTTGTTGAAAACATACTTTGATTGCAGTCTCTTGTGAAATAACATTTCCTACATAGATGTGATTTCAGTGTAATTGCTGTGGCATTATAGGATGGCATTTTCTTTGTGCCTATTCCATTTAGGTAAAGTCAAATTGTGGGATCAGTATTTGAAAGTAGTAGACCTACTGTAAGTTCAGTGGAGGCTAGAGCAGGGTACAGAAGCCCAGCAGCATCAGGGCTACCGATCTATGGTCTGAGGCCCAGCAGCATTAGGGCTACGGTTCTATGGTCTGAGGCCCAGCAGCATTAGGGCTACGGTTCTATGGTCTGAGGCCCAGCAGCATTAGGGCTACGGTTCTATGGTCTGAGGCCCAGCAGCATTAGGGGTACGGTTCTATGGTCTGAGGCCCAGCAGCATTAGGGCTACGGTTCTATGGTCTGAGGCCCAGCAGCATTAGGGCTACGGTTCTATGGTCTGAGGCCCAGCAGCATTAAGGCTACGGTTCTATGGTCTGAGGCCCAGCAGCATTAGGGCTACGGTTCTATGGTCTGAGGCCCAGCAGCATTAGGGCTACGGTTCTATGGTCTGAGGCTCAGCAGCATTAGGGCTACGGTTCTATGGTCTGAGGCCCAGCAGCATTAGGGCTACGGTTCTATGGACTGAGGCCCAGCAGCATTAGGGCTACGGTTCTATGGTCTGAGGAGCAACAGCATTAGGGCTACGGTTCTATGGTCTGAGGCCCAGCAGCATTAGGGCTACGGTTCTATGGTCTGAGGCCCAGCAGCATTAGGGCTACGGTTCTATGGTCTGAGGAGCAACAGCATTAGGGCTACGGTTCTATGGTCTGAGGCCCAGCAGCATTAGGGCTACGGTTCTATGGTCTGAGGCTCAGCAGCATTAGGGCTACGATTCTATGGTCTGAGGAGCAACAGCATTAGGGCTACGGTTCTATGGTCTGAGGAGCAACAGCATTAGGGCTACGGTTCTATGGCCTGAGGCCCAGCAGCATTAGGGCTACGGTTCTATGGTCTGAGGAGCAACAGCATTAGGGCTACGGTTCTATGGTCTGAGGCCCAGCAGCATTAGGGCTACGGTTCTATGGTCTGAGGAGCAACAGCATTAGGGCTACGGTTCTATGGTCTGAGGCCCAGCAGCATTAGGGATACGGTTCTATGGTCTGAGGAGCAACAGCAGCAGTAGGTCCATCCTAGCCTTCTTCCAGACAGGATGTGGCTCATGATCCCCAAGCAAAACCTGATCCCAGTACAGATGTTCTGCTGCAGCGATGGGACTGCATGAGACTGGGAACCACAGAGGGCAGTGTGCTGGGGGTGTGTGTAGGGGTGAACGAAGTTTGGCTCTATGGAGGCTTAACTCTGCACCTGTGGTTTCAGAGGAAACATTAGGTGGGGGGTATGTTTGGGTGACTGTAGGGTTCTTGTCTTGATCACTTTCTAGTGTATGTAACGGACACCCTTGAGAGCAGTGGGTTTAGGATAGAGAGAACATGAGGGTTGAGAGTGTGGGACAGAGGAATAGAATGTGTGAGATCGAGAGAGAGAAAAAGGAAGGAAAGAACCATCGATGAAAGACATGCAGCCACGTTGGTTGGCATTACTAGCTATCCCTAATCCACACAATCATCTGTGACGGTATCGTCTCTTCAGATATCTCTGATATTGGAGAGATTTATACAAACCGAATCAAATTTTTGTGAGATGTTCTGTGTTAAGCTGATGGCTGTAACCTTGCGCTCACAAAGAGACACACATCACACACAGCATGTGTGTGTGTGTATGCCTGTTGGTGTGTATGCGTGTGTGTGTGTATGCCTGTCGGTGTGTGTGTGTGCGTGTGTGTGAGAACGATTTGACACAGGGCTGTAGAGGAGCGAGTGTGTCTACGGTGCTCTCTGTGTCTAAACATGGTGTTGGAAGACAGACAGACGGCAGTGGCTGCAGTCTAAGCTGAGGTCTGGACTGAACAGGAGACGGACCGGGAGAGGTGGCTGGATCCTCTCAGCTCCTCTGTGTTGTGCTCAGTTTAAATCAGGCAACCCGACACACTACTCTCTATCACACATGTAGTTCCTTCCTTATCTGTCAGAGAAACCTCCCTTTCACTACTGTCTACTCACAAACATTCAATTCTCCACATTACTTTCTATTTCACTTTCAACGTTGGTTTGCAATTGTTCTTTCATTCCATCTAGAGATGATAGACTGATCTGGTTTGGGCAATGGCTGAACGATATCAGACTGGCACCACAGGAATCCAATCAATTCTGTTCCGACCCAGGTATTCAGGATTAGCCAGATATACTGTAGCCTGCTTCTGTGGTGGCTGTTAACATGATTACTGGTACAGTGACACGTCACTGGGTAACCGAGACACAGGATGGGGCTTTGTTGACCAGCTGTCCTCCGTGCCACAAGCTCCTCTTATCAGATAGAGCTTTACTGGCAATCCCTACTCATTGGATTAATCACACGGCCCAGGTAAATGAGTTTGTGTGTGTGCGCGCATACCAATGCGTATGTCCTTGATTCTGTTCATAACGGCGAGAGAGTCTCCTGGCCTCTGGCTACAGGTGTCCTGTGTGATAAGCGGCCTATTTTCCAGTTTTGTTTTGAATGGGAAAGGAAAAACATCCCTGAGATGGCTTCACACTTACAGTTGAAGTCGGAAGTTTACACTTATGTTGGAGCCATTAAAACTCGTTTTTCAACCACTCCACAAATTTCTTGTTAACAAACTATAGTTTTGTCAAGTCGGTTAGGACATCTACTTTGTGCATGACCCAAGTCATTTTTCCAACAATTGTTTACAGACAGATTATTTCACTTATAACTCACTGTATCACATTTCCAGTGGGTTAGAAGTTTACATACACTAAGTTGACTGTGTCTTTAAACAGCTTGGAAAATTCCAGAAAATGATGTCATAGCTTTAGAAGCTTCTGATAGGCTAATTGACATCATTTGAGTCATTTGGAGGTGTACCTGTGGATGTATTTCAAGGCCTACCTTCAAACTCAGTGCCTCTTTGCTTGACATCATGGGAAAATCAGAATAAATCAGCCAAGACCTCAGAAAACAAATTGTAGACCTCAAGTCTGGTTCATCTTTGGGAGCAATTTCCAAACGCCTGAAGGTACCACGTTCATCTGTACAAACAATAGTACGCAAGTATAAACACCATGGGAATACACAGCCGTCATACCTCTCAGGAAGGAGACTCATTCTTGTGCGAAAAGTGCAAATCAATCCCAGAACAGCAAAGGACCTTGGTACAAAAGTATCTATATCCACAGTAAAACGAGTCATATATCGACACAACCTGAAAGGCCACTCAGCAAGAAAGAAGACACTGCTCCAAAACCACCATAAAAAAGCCTATGGTTTGCAACTGCACATGGGGACAAAGATTGTACTTTTTGGAGAAATGTCCTCTGGTCTGATGAAACAAAAATAGAACTGTTTGGCCATAATGTTTGGAGGAAAAAGGGGGAGGCTTGCAAACCAAAGAACACCATCCCAACCGTGAAGCACAGGTGTGGCAGCATCATGTTGTGGGGGTGCTTTGCTGCAGGAGGGACTGGTGCACTTCACAAAATAGATGGCATCATGAGGTGGGAAAAGTATGTGGATATATTGAAGCAACATCTCAAGACATCAGTCAGGAAGTTAAAGCTTGTTCGCAAAATGGTCTTCCATATGGACAATGACCTCAAGCATACTTTCTAAGTTGTGGCAAAAGGGCTTAAGGACAATAAAATCAAGGTATTGGAGTGGCCATCACAAAGTCCTGACCTCAATCCTGTAGAACATTTGTGGGCAGAACTGAAAAACTGTGTGTGAGCAAGAAGGCCTACAAACTTGACTCAGTTACACCAGCTCTGTCAGGAGGATTTGGGTCAAAATTAACCCAACTTATTGTGGGAAGGTTGTGGAAGGCTTCCCAAACGTTTGACACAATTTACATCCACCTCTGGCCTGCTCGCCTCCCTACCACTGAGGAAGTACAGTTCCCGCTCAGCCCAGTCAAAACTGACTTGTTCAGTCAAAACTGTTCGCTGCTCTGGCCCCCCAATGGTGGAACAAACTCCCTCACGACGCCAGGACAGCGGAGTCAATCACCACCTTCCGGAGACACCTGAAACCCCACCTCTTTAAGGAATACCTAGGATAGGATAAAGTAATCCTTCTCACCCCCCTTAAAAGATTTAGATGCACTATTGTAAAGTGGCTGTTCCACTGGATGTCATAAGGTGAATGCACCAATTTGTAAGTCGCTCTGGATAAGAGCGTCTGCTAAATGACTTAAATGTACTGTAAATGTACACAAGTTAAAGGCAATGCTACCAAATACCAATTGAGTGTATGTAAACTTCTGACCCACTGGGAATGTCATGAAAGAAATAAAATCTGAAATAAATCATTCTCTCTACTATTATTCTGACATTTCACATTCTTAAAATAAAGTGGTGATGCTAACTGACCTAAAACAGGGAATTTTACTAGGATTAAATGTCAGGAATTGTGAAAAACTGAGTTTAAATGTATTTGGCTGAGGTGTAAGTAAACTTCCGACTTC
>NC_068432.1:35559754-35584754 GCF_023373465.1 Oncorhynchus keta
ACATTACCAGTATAGAGGGACAGAGGGAGCTGTTAGTGCTCAGTTGACACATTCTATACTAGAGAGATATAGAAAGAAATCCCCTTTGTTAAATGAGTGTGTATTAAACATATTTAATTTAACGGAGATGGAGTCTACCTACCTAGCCCTCCTGCTGTGTTTACACCCCATATACTCTGTAAAAACCTGGCTGACATACAGTAACCACTGGCCAATAAACCTAACAAACTTGCCCTTACACACCCCAGCAGACGCCCCCCAACCACATTCTCTCTATCTGCCCCAAGGAGGTGACCCAAACTCAACCATGGACCCTTAACAGCCTCTGTGTTGACCTCTAAACCAACCAGAGGCCAGGGGGGTAGGCATGTAGTCCTGTAATATATGGGTTGAGTCAGTGTGCTCTACACCGGGCCATGGGTCTGCTCAGACCCCAATCCCTCAGTGAGTCCATAAGAAGTGGGGAGTAGACTGTACATGGAGAGAGGTACAGTAGTGTGTGATCAAATGGATCTTAGTGAGAGACTAAGCAGCTCTCCTAGCCTGTAGTTTTACTCCATGTCTCTAACCCCGGGGTCTGGGATTTTTCCTGTTTTATGCCAAAGGGGGTTATCTTTCCCTCGCAGGAAAAATGACAACAGGTACTTGGAATGGATGGAACGTTCCTGTAGCCAGCCTGCAGCAGTGGGGGAAGGAGTCTCTGTCCATTCTGTCCCCCTTTCTCTGCCTTTACGTGAGTTTCTATCAAACAAAAAACTATCTGGACAGAGTCACAGCACTGATAAACTCATAAAAGGGTCCCTTCTTATGCACAACAGATACACACATGAAAAGGAATGTGTGATAGCCAGTGCATCCAAGGCCACAGCCATGGGCCCAGACCCCTCCTCTGCCAGGGTGCTTAGATTAGAGTGGACAGAGTGTTCTGCTCTTAAGGGAACACACTGACTGGATATGTCTGCTCAGCTCTCTTCTGATTCTGCACTCATGAATCTCACACACACACACACACACACACACACACACACACACACACACACACACACACACACACACACACACACACACACACACACACACACACACACACACACACACACACACACACACACTTACAAACTGTTTTCAATGGTTACAGTTAGTCCTTACGGCATACCGTACCAATGCTGTACTGTTGCCTATTTACATAATATTACGTCTGTACCAGGGGTTGGAACCGGAATTTCGTTCTGAACGGAACTATTCATTTTTCCATTCCGTTCCGTGGAATGATGTTCTGAACCGGTAAAAAATAACGGTTTATATAGTTCCTTTCTGTAACTTTTTCAATCTCTGAAATATATATATTTTTTTACATTTAGCTGGACACTAAATTACTTCACCACTCAGTGCAGATAGAGTAGCTTGCTATATGGAGTGGGCAAGCTATAGTCGTTGGACAGACCAGTATAGGGCATAAGATCTGACTGACATTTTGAGCGAGAGAGGCTGGGCGAAGAGGCTTGACTTGAAGCACTTGGTATCTTGTTATAACATGCATTATCTGAATTAGGCCCACAAAATTATATTCCTTCTGTAGTGTCTTAACACTTAGTACTTATTTATGTAATAAGAAAGACTCGGAATACAAGCAATTGAACTGGAGCTTCACATTTACTCAAACGAGTTAGTACCAGAATAACATAGAACAATACTGTGCATGACCAAGGGCGCTTCATCCTTAAAGGGGACATCAGTAATTAACAGAACATAACATTCCTTCTCTTATACAATCAGAGTTACTTTTACCAAACCACAACTGAAACATTTCCCAGAACTTGTTGTAGTTATTTTGCATCTTTTAATTTGAACTTGAACAGTTAGTTTTTGTTTGTTTGTTTATAAGTCTAGTCTGTCTGGTGGACGGTGCCTTCGTTCTGGGTAGCGCCTCAGAATGTCTGGAGGCTCCTGAACATCCTCAGTGTGTGCTTGTTCCATTATAGCTTCTGCTATAGCAGCACCTTCATCAACACGTTCCCTTCTTTCAGCCTGGGGTCTCTTTACTGCCCCACCGTCCCTACACCCTGGTCCTCTCAGGAGCTCTCTGTGCCTGGGGTCTCTTTACAGTTCCCTGTGTGTCACTCCCAGGATCTCTCTGTGCCTGTTCTCTCTTGATTGTTGTGCTGTTTTCCGTGGAATGCATTTGGTTAATGTGACGCCGCCACATTATGTCTGGGTTCACTTGAACCTGGTAAGTTCTGGGTCCTGTTTGTGTGTGTACGGCCCCTCTTATCCATTTCCCTCCTCTTCTGTAGTCTCGCACCATCACTTCCTGTCCTGTTTGGAGATGGCGCTCCCGGCCACCGGAGAGCATCTTGGCTTGTTTGTTCAGCACTTCATTACGCCTGTTTGGCTTCATGATGTCCAGCTGTGTGCGGAGAGGCCTCCCGAACATCAGTGCGGCTGGGCTTTCATTTGTCGTGGCATGTGGAGTGTTTCGGTAGGAGTCCAGGAACTTGGCCAGTTTTGTTTGCAAAGTCCCTTCGTCTCGTTTTGCTGCACGGAGTCCTTGCTTTAGGGTTTGCACAAAGCGTTCTGCCAGCCCATTGGTGGCAGGGTGGTATGGAGCTGAGGTTGAGTGTTTGATTCCATTTACTGTCATGAATCTTGTAAACTCGTCACTTACAAAAGCTTGTGCGTTGTCACTTACCAGCTGCAGTGGCAAACCGAAGCGTGCAAACGTTGTTCTGAGACACTCTATCGTCTGAGCTGAGGTGGAGGAGTCCGTGCAAAACACCTCTGGCCATTTGGAATGGGCATCCACTATAACCAGAAACATGTGCTTTTCAAAGGGACCAGCGTAGTCCACATGAATTCTCTGCCATGGCTCTGCGGGCCATTCCCATGGGTGGACTGGGACAGGAGCAGGCATGTGAAGGGTTTCCAAACATCCGCTACAGTTCTTCGCCATGTTTTCTATCTGTTGATCCAGACCTGGCCACCAGAAGTGGCTCCTTGCGAGCAGCTTCATTTTGACAATTCCAACATGACCTTCATGTAATTGCTGCAAAACTAGATGTTGGCATTTCTGAGGTATCATGACTCTCATTCCCCACATCAAACATCCTTGGTACGTTGTAATTTCGTTTCTCCGCTGGAAATACGGAGTCAGCTCCTTTCTGCCAGTAGCTGGCCATCCTGACATGGTGTAGGTGTACACTTGTGACAAGGTCACATCTTTCCTTGTCTCCTGTTTGATAACTGTGCTTGTGACCGGTAGTGCCTCGAGCTGAGTGGTATGGAACATGTCCACTGCATCCACCCTCCTTTGTCTTTCTCTTGTACATGGCAGTCTGGATAATCCATCTGCATTTGTGTGGAGGGATGACGGCTTAAACTCAATGTCATACATATGACTGGCAAGGAACAGGGCATATCGCTGTAACCTGGCTGCTGTCATTGCCGGAATGCCTTTCTTTGGGCTGAAAATGGAAAGCAACGGCTGGTGATCTGTAACCAGAGTGAAACGCTTGCCATATAGGTATGCGTGGAATTTCTTGACGCCCCACACTAGTGCCAGTGCTTCTTTGTCGATTTGTGAGTAGTTTTTCTCTGCATCATTCAATGTTCATGACGCGAATGCAACTGGCCTCTCTGACCCATCTTTCAGTGTGTGTGAAAGGACGGCACCTATGCCATAAGGGGACGCATCACAAGCTAACTTCACTGGCATTTCAGGGTCGTAATGCATCAGGACCTGTTCAGATGTTATGAGCCGTTTTGCCTCCAAAAATGCATTTTCACACTGCGCTGTCCACCGCCATGTCCTATTCTTTTCCAGGAGCTGATTTAGAGGCTGGAGTACTGCTGAAAGGTTTGGGAGGAATCTTCTGTAGTAATTGATCAGTCCCGTGAAAGATCTCACTTCTGTGATATTTTGTGGTCGTGGTGCCTGTACCACTGCCTCGATTTTGTCCTGTGTTTTGTGCAATCCATTACAGTCAATCTCATGTCCACAGAAGACAATCTTGTCTTTGAAGAACTCACACTTCTTTAAGTTTGCCTGTAGACCATACTCTTTCAGTCTTTTCAGGACCTCTTCCAGGTTAGCCAGGTGCTCTTTGTCGGTGCGTCCTGTTATGATCATGTCATTCAGGATACACTGGGTTCCTGGGATTTCTTGCAAAATCTGGTCAATAGTTCGTTGCCAAATGGCTGGGGCTGATGCAATGCCAAAAACCAGGCGGTTATACCTGTATAGACCTTTGTGTGTGTTTATTGTCAGGTACTGTTTGGAACTCTCTTCAACCGGTAGCTGCAGGTAAGCCTGTTTCAGATCGATTTTACTGAAGTGTTTCCCACCAGCTAGTGCAGCAAAGATGTCATCCAGGTGTGGTAGGGGGTATTGGTCCACATGCAACATTGAATTCACAGTTACCTTGAAGTCCCCACACATTCTAACAGACCCGTCTTTCTTCACAATAGGAACTATGGGTGTGGCACATTCGCTTCTGTCCACTTTCGTCAGGATCCCTGTATCCTGCAAGCGATCGATTTCCGCTTCCACCTTTGGTCTCAGGGAGTATGGAACAGATCTGGCTTTGCAGAATTTGGGGGTTGCATCATCTCTTAGTACAAGTTTTGCTGTGAAGCCTTTTACTGTTCCCATCTGGTCACTGAAAACTGTGTTGTATTTCTTCCGCAAGTGTTCCAGTGTTTGGTCTGTACCATTCTCTTTGGACTGGAACGTGTGGAGTATTTTCAAGTCACACCAGTTCAGCTTTATTTTTGAAAGCCATTCCCTGCCAAATAATGGGGGGCCAGTTCCAGGCACCACATACAGCTGTAACTGCTGTGTTTGCCCCCCATAATGCACTCTGACCTGCAACGCCCCCATTGGGCTCAATCTCTCTCCTGAGTATGTCTTCAGCAACACATTTGTGTTCTTCAGCTTGATAGCCTTAAAGTGCTCATTGTAGACAGTAGTGGAAATTATAGACACTGCAGATCCTGTGTCCAGCTCCATTTTGAGGGGTTTGCCTTCTATATCTGGTGTCACCCATATTATGCTACTGCTGGGAGAAGTCACTGTGTTTAACTCCATTGTACCAATTAATCTTCATCTGAATCACTGCCACTGTTCTCTGCTAGTGCATTCACAGACCCTTTCATTTTCTCAGTTTTCCTGTTGTGACTGAATTTTGCTTTGCATGCTCTTTGAATGTGCCCCCTTCTACTGCATTTGTGACAAATTTCATCTTTGAAACGGCAGTCCTCTGCTCTGTGACCATCTCTGTCACACCTGTTGCATTTTTCGGCCACACGGGGGCGCTGTCGACTGCGTGAAAACTTGTGCAGGGAAATTTGTGACAGGTCAGTACTTCTTTTACTTTGCAACTCAAATGCATCTTTAGTCGCGATTTCCATAGCCACAGCAATTTCAACAGCCTTTGCAAACGTGAGCTCTGATTCTGTGAGCGAACGTTTTTGAATGTGTTCATGTTTCAGTCCACAAACAAATCTATCCCTTAATGTGTCATTTAGGTTCTCTCCCAACTGGCAATGTTCAGACAGTTTCTTCAACACTGCTACATATGTGCTAACACCCTCCCCCTCATTCTGATCTCTCTTGTGGAAACGAAAACGTTCCGCGATGAGGAGTGGTTTAGGTGATAGGTGATTTTGCAATATCTCCACAATCTCTGTGAATGTTTTATTCGAGGGCTTCAGAGGGGCAGTCAGATCTCTTAGCAAACTGTATGTTTTTGGGCCAATTAAACTCAACAACGCTGGTACTCTTTTGTTATCAGCAATGTAAGTTGCCCAGTTTTCTTGCGTGTCATCAAACACATCTATTTTCCCAATGCTAGCCATTCTCTTTACCTCCGGCTCCACGGCTCTTTGATCTGCCGCCTCGTTCTCGTCAGCTCTCCCCACGTCTTCACTGCTTGCTAGCTGTTGTGCTACAGGGTCAAAATCTTCCTCTCTTCCTACGAACTCCATCTGTATTCGTGATGCACACTGCAGGTAATCATCCTCGTCGCCATTGTAGTGTCTTAACACTTAGTACTTATTTATGTAATAAGAAAGACTCGGAATACAAGCAATTGAACTGGAGCTTCACATTTACTCAAACGAGTTAGTACCAGAATAACATAGAACAACACTGCGCATGACCATGGGTGCTCCATCCTTAAAGGGGACATCAGTAATTAACAGAACATAACACCTTCTTTGAAAGTCTTTGAACTCCCGAGAGTTGGCGTAATGTTGGACGAGAGCTAGCTAGCTAACAAGGTTGTGTATGCAGAGTGGCACTAGATTTCAAATGTAGTGAATAAAATCCTTTGTGAAACGTGATAACTATAGTATCCTTATCTATCATTTAAAAAGTGAATGCATTCTTCTCTAATTCAAAATTTGTTCTACTTAATTTCTGAATCACACTTGTAACGTCAGTAGGCTATAGTAGGGGGAGGGGCAAGTAGCCTGCACACACACACACACACACACACACACACACACACACACACACACACACACACACACACACACACACACACACACACACACACACACACACACACACACACACACACACACACACACACACACACACAGGCAACGATTTTCATCTGTCAGGTGGATACTGGAAAACGTTTCTGAGTGACTCCTTGAGGGCTTTGCATAGGCACTTTGTTAATTTTTTTGTGGGACTGGAAAAAAATCCCCGGAACTCAAAATAGAGTTATTATCCAGTTCCCATGCTTTTAAAATAACGGTTCTGCTCTAAAACAATGTAGATCACTGTCCTGTTTTTGATTCTGTTCCTCAACAAAAAAAAATCTGTTTTTTGGTTCTGTTCCCTGAACCAGTTCCAAAACCTGGTCTGTACTGACTTTACTGTACTGAAAATGTCTTGTCCAGATTTAAAGTTTTGTTTTTCATTTGGCTGATGAACTGACTGCCATTGACCAGAGCAATGAATTACTATGTCTGGATCAATACTAGATCAATAGCATCATAATAAAGAGAGAAAGAGGGAAGGCGAGAGAATGGGAAGAGAGACAGAGAATGGAGGGGGACATGACCTAGGGGTTCTCATGGGCTCTCCATCCAGACAATAAACTGATCAATCTCTTCCCATACTGCCCCTGCCTCTCATCTGATTGGCTCTCGGACAACAGGGGCCCATGGTGGCCATTGGTCCAACTGTACTTACTCTATTGAATAGTGGCTGTCCGATACTCATTAGAATTCATTGGGAATTTATTGAGTCCATGTAGAAATGGTGAAGAATGTTCCTCTGTCAGGTGTCTACTCAGGATGAGAATTATAATTTTATTTGTTTTCCTTTATTTAACTAAGAAAGTCAGTTAAGAACAAACTATTATTTACAATGACGGCCTACCCCGGCCAAACCCGGATGACGCTGGGCCAATTGTGCGCTGCCCTATGGGACTCTCAATAACGGCCAGATGTGATGCAGCCTGAATTCGAACCAGGGACTGTAGTGACACCTCTTGCGCTGAGATGCAGTGCATTAGACCGCTGTGCCACTCGGGAGCCCAAGACTATAATACTGGCACATACATTTCTCATAATCAAAACACACTAGTGGATTTGTGTATAAGCAGCTGAATAAAAAACAGCTGGTCAGAGAGGTACTGTTAACACTTGCAGGGTCGAGGTAGTAACGAACACAATATTTACCTCAGTGTAAGTGGATACATATATTGCTGTTGATGGCTGGCTGGAGTGGGGATGTTGGTTTAGGACCTACAGGGAGACTGTGGTGCAGTAGTTCATGCTCTGGATGACCTAAGCTCACTCCTCCTCCTCCTCCTCTTAATAGTATTACCAGGGAGCACAAACAGTGACCATTTAAGTCTTGGTCCATCATTGCTCTGGTTTGCAGTAAGTGGAATCATATAGCGCTTATGACAGATAGAGCATGTCTGTTTTCTCTGTTTTGTCATCAGTCATGACCACTTTGTGTTTATTATTACTCATATGAGACGTGTAACATCGTGTAATATAGGCTTGATGACCGCTGCCTCTCTGAAGGTTGTTGTAGTCACTAGTCGAGGTGCTCTGAGCACTCAGCCCTATACCGCCTCTCTCTGGTGTAGCAGGCTGAATGGCTGAAAGGCTAAGAGGGGGAGAAGGTACTTTGTTTTGCTCCGTGGTTAAGCCTGCCCTATTCTGTGTTATTGTAGTCTGGATGAAACACTTGTGAGGGTGTAGCTGGGCTCTGCTGGATAACCCACAGTAAAACTGTCTGAGTCCTGTTAAAAGACTTCCCTCTTTTTCTCTCTCCCTCTCTCTCTCTCTCTCTCTTTCTCTCTCCCTCTCTCTCTCTCTCTCTCTCTTCTCTCTCTCTCTCTCTCTCTCTCTCTCTCTCTCTCTCTCTCTCTCTCTCTCTCTCTCTCTCTCTCTCTCTCTCTCTCTCTCTCTCTCTCTCTCTCTCTCTCTCTCTCTCTCTCTCTCTTTCTCTCTCTCTCTCTCTCTCTCTCTCTCTCTCTCTCTCTCTCTCTCTCTCTCTCTCTCTCTCTCTCTTTCTCCTCTCTCTCTCTCTCTCTCTCTCTCTCTCTCTCTCTCTCTCTCTCTCTCTCTCTCTCTCTCTCTCTCTCTCTCTCTCTCTCTCTCTCTCTCTCTCTCTCTCTCTCTCTCTCTCTCTCTCTCTCTTCCCTCTCTTATCTCTCTCTCTCTCTCTCTCTCTCTATTCTCTCTCTCTCTCTCTCTCTCTCTCTCTCTCTCTCCCTCTCTCTCTCCCTCTCTCTGTCTTTCTCTCTCTCTCTCTCTCTCTCTCTCTCTCTCTCTCTCTCTCTCTCTCTCTCTCTCTCTCTGGGAGGGAGGGAGGGAGTACTAAAATGTTAAAGCTGCTATATGTTTTATTTGATTAAGCTTTACTTTAACAGGGTGTCATATTGAGATCAAGTCTCTTTTTCAAATGAGCCCTGCACATTACAAACACACACATCAATAAAAAAACACAATAAAATACTCATTTGCAAAACATGATCATCAAAAACGAACACAATCTTCACTTAGATCATTCATGTTTTATATTCCCTATTGTAAATATAAAATGGCAACTTAATAAGGCGGTCTCCAACAACATATTCACACAGTATGAATATTCATAGAATATTATAATTGTTTTGGATTATATTCATTCTTGTATAGGATATACTGCTCATATTGATAGTGAGGTATAAGTATTCATTTGGGGGCTATGTAACATCGTAAACAAAGGTACAGCCGCAACGTTTCCATTGAGCTGCTCTGCCAAAACGAGTGTGAGATATATGGCCTTGGATATTGAAAGGACATGCCACACACTCGTTACAGAACTGCTCTTGAGACCGCCACACACACACAGAGCACTAGGTATTTCTTGTGAGAGTTCTCCAGTCTTGCTGTGTATACTAACTGTAGCCCTAGCAGGGCATTGCTGTTCCAGTCTCAGGCAGGAACATTGAGGTGAAAAAGAACAGCAGGGTAGCTTTCACCAGACACTGTCACCGTTTAGATTTTTCAAGCCTGTCTGGAAAGAGTGAGTTGAAGAGTGGAGAAAGTGTCACGGGTTCTGTCTGGGTCTATGTCTGGTCTGTCCTGGGTCTATGTCTGGTCTATCCTGGGTCTATGTCTGGTCTGTCCTGGGTCTATGTCTGGTCTGTCCTGGGTCTATGTCTGGTCAGTCCTTGGTCTATGTCTGGTCAGTCCTGGGTCTATGTCTGGTCTGTCCTGGGTTATTGTCTGGTCTGTCCTGGGTCTATGTCTGGTCTGTCCTGGGTCTATGTCTGGTCTGTCCTGGGTCTATGTCTGGTCTGTCCTGGGTCTATGTCTGGTCTGTCCTGGGTCTATGTCTGGTCTGTCCTGGGTCTATGTCTGGTCTGTCCTGGGTCTATGTCTGGTCTGTCCTGGGTCTATGTCTGGTCTGTCCTGGGTCTATGTCTGGTCTGTCCTGGGTCTATGTCTGGTCTGTCCTGGGTCTATGTCTGGTCTGTCCTGGGTCTATGTCTGGTCTGTCCTGGGTCTATGTCTGGTCTGTCCTGGGTCTATGTCTGGTCTGTCCTGGGTCGACAGTACCAGTCAAAAGTTTGGACACACTCACTCATTCAAGGGTTTTTCTTTATTCTTATATTTTATATTTGAGATTCTTCAATGTAGCCACCCTTTGCCTTGATGACAGCTTTGCACACACTTGGCATTCTCTCAACCAGCTTCATGAGGTAGTCACCTGTAATGCATTTAAATTAACAGTTGCGCCTTGTTAAAAGTTAATTTGTAGAATTTATTTTGTTCCAAATGCGTTTGAGTCAATCAGTTGTGTTGTGACAAGGTAGGGTGGGAAGATAGACTGATTTGGTAAAAGACCAAAGTCCATATTATGGAAAGAACAGCTCAAATAAGCAAAGCTAAATGACAGTTCATCATTACTTTAAGACAAGAAGGTCAGTCAATACGGACAATTTCAAGAACTTTGAAAGTTTCTTCAAGTGCAGTCGCAAAATCCATTAAGTGCTATGATGAAACTGGCTCTCATGTGGACCGCCACAGGAAAGGAAGACCCAGAGTTACCTCTGCTGCAGAGGATACCTTCATTAGAGTTACCAGACTCAGAAATTACAGCCCAAATAAATGCTTCACAGGGTTCAAGTAACAGACACATCTCAACATCAACTGTTCAGAGGAGACTGCATGAATCAGGCCTACATAGTCGAATTGCTTCAAAGAAACCACTACTAAAGGACACCAATATAGACTTGCTTAGGCCAAGAAGCACGAGCAATGGACATTAGACTGGTGGAAATCGGTCCTTTGGTCTGATGAGTCGAAATTTGCGACTGTTTTTAAAAAACGCTGCCTTTGTGAGACACGGAGTAGGTGAACGGATGATCTCCGCATGTGTGGTTCACACAATGAAGCATGGAGGAGGAAGTGTGGTGGTGCTTTGCTGGTGACAGTGTCAGTGATTTATTTAGAATTCAATTTGCATTTAACCAGCATGGCTACCACAGCATTCTGCAGCGATAGGCCATCCCATCTGGTTTGCACTTTGTGGGACTATCATTTGTTTTTCAACGGGAAAATGACCCAACACACCTCCAGGCTGTGTAAAGGCTATTTACCAGAAGGAGAGTGATGGAGTGCTGCATCAGATGACCTGGCCTCCACAATCACCCAACCTCAATCCAATTGAGATGGTTTGGGATGAGTTCGACCGCAGAGTGAAGGAAAAGCATTCCAGGTGAAGTTGGTTGAGAGAATGCCAAGATTAAAGCTGTCATCAAGGCCAAGGGTGGCTACTTTGAAAAATCTTAAATATATTTAGATTTGTTTAGTACTTTTGGCTACTACATGATTCCATATATGTTATTTCATAGTTTTTAGGTATTCACTATTATTCTACAATGTAGAAAGGAGTAAAAATAAAGAAAAACCCTTGAATGAGTAGGTGTGTCCAAACTTTTGACTGCTACTATTTGTCTGGTCTATCATGGGTCTATGTCTGGTCTGTCCTGGATCTAAGCCTGGTCTGTCCTGTCGCTAAACCTGGTCTGTCCCCTCTCTGTGTCCCTGCAGCCAATGTGTTGGATACCATAGTGCTACTGAGGAACCCTGTAAGAGACAGGTCAGACAGCAGGAAGGAGGAGGGTGGGAGTACAGCCCTGGCTCCAGCACAGAGGATCCTCTGGTGTCACTGTTACCCTCACTGTTCTGAAGACTCCAACAATACCTGCAGGTATATTACACACACACACACACACACACACACACACACACACACACACACACACACACACACACACACACACACACACACACACACACACACACACACACACACACACACACACACACACACACACACACACACACAAATAGAACTGTGTTGCCACTATGGTTGGTGTGTGATTTTCAAACCATCTTAGAATCAGCTGGATCTATTAGCTTACGTTCATGATTACACAACAGATGCAATGTGTTATTATCCTATAAAACGCCAATTAACTGAACAAAAATACACTGGTGGATTTATCAGGAACTCCAAATGTGTCACAGTGTGTCACAGCCACTGTGGAAGACATTAACTCAGCGGGCAATGGGATATTAGGGGGGGCAGCGTAGCCTAGTGGTTAGAGCGTTGGACTAGTAACCGGAAGGTTGCGAGTTCAAACCCCCGAGCTGACAAGGTACAAATCTGTTGTTCTGCCCCTGAACAGGCAGTTAACCCACTGTTCCCAGGCCGTCATTGAAAATAAGAATATGTTCTTAACTGACTTGCCTGGTTAAATAAAGGTAAAATAAAAAAATTAAAAAAATGATTTAAATACATGCATTATCACAGATTGATTTATGCCCTGCGACTAGTGAGGTCTGGCCTCTTGACCCCATCTCTGGAGACCTCCCATTCCTCACTTCCCTCATCAACTCATTCCAGACAACTGGCTGCGTCCCCTCGCTCCCCTCCTCAAGAAACCAACACTCAACTCATCTGACGTCAAAAACTATAGACCTGTATCCCTTCTTTCTTTACTTTCCAAAAGAGCGTGCTGTCTCTGATCAACTCTCTCGTTATCTCTCTCAGAATGAATATCAAGACAGGTCACTCAACCAAGACTGCTCTTCTCACAGAGGCTCTCTGCACTGCCAAACCTGACTCTCTGCCTTCGACACTGTGAACCATCAGATCCTCCTCTCCACCCTCTCAGGGCTGGGTGTCTCAGGCTCTATCAGATCCTCCTCTCCACCCTCTCAGGGCTGGGTGTCTCAGGCTCTATCAGATCCTCCTCTCCACCCTCTCAGGGCTGGGTGTCTCAGGCTCTATCAGATCCTCCTCTCCACCCTCTCAGGGCTGGGTGTCTCAGGCTCTATCAGATCCTCCTCTCCACCCTCTCAGGGCTGGGTGTCTCAGGCTCTATCAGATCCTCCTCTCCACCCTCTCAGGGCTGGGTGTCTCAGGCTCTATCAGATCCTCCTCTCCACCCTCTCAGGGCTGGGTGTCTCAGGCTCTATCAGATCCTCCTCTCCACCCTCTCAGGGCTGGGTGTCTCAGGCTCTATCAGATCCTCCTCTCCACCCTCTCAGGGCTGGGTGTCTCAGGCTCTATCAGATCCTCCTCTCCACCCTCTCAGGGCTGGGTGTCTCAGGCTCTATCAGATCCTCCTCTCCACCCTCTCAGGGCTGGGTGTCTCAGGCTCTATCAGATCCTCCTCTCCACCCTCTCAGGGCTGAGTGTCTCAGGCTCTATCAGATCCTCCTCTCCACCCTCTCAGGGCTGGGTGTCTCAGGCTCTATCAGATCCTCCTCTCCACCCTCTCAGGGCTGGGTGTCTCAGGCTCTATCAGATCCTCCTCTCCACCCTCTCAGGGCTGGGTGTCTCAGGCTCTATCAGATCCTCCTCTCCACCCTCTCAGGGCTGGGTGTCTCAGGCTCTATCAGATCCTCCTCTCCACCCTCTCAGGGCTGGGTGTCTCAGGCTCTATCAGATCCTCCTCTCCACCCTCTCAGGGCTGGGTGTCTCAGGCTCTATCAGATCCTCCTCTCCACCCTCTCAGGTCTGGGTGTCTCAGACTTTCTACACTCTTGGATTGCATCCTACCTGGCAGGCCGCTCCTACCAGGTGACGTGTAGAGGATCTGTGTTTGTACCACGTACTCTCACTACTTGTGTCCCCGAGGGCTCGGTTCTAGGCACTCTCCTCTTCTCTCTGTACACCAAGTCACTCGGTTCCGTCATATCCTCACACGGTCTCACCTATCATTGCTATGTGGATGACACTCAAATAATTTTCTCCTTCCCTCCTTCTGACACCCAGATGGTGACACACATCTCTGCGTGTCTGGCAGATACTGTATATCAGCTTGGATGTCGTCCCACCACCTCAAGCTCAACCTCGACAAGGCAGAGCTGCTCTTCCTTCCGGGTAAGGCCTGCCTGCCCAAAGACCTCTCCATCACGGTTGACAACTCCACAGTGTCACCCTCCCAGAGTGCAAAGAACCTTGGCGTGACCCTGGACAACACCCTGTCATTCTCTGCAAACATTAAATCATTGACTCGCTCCTGCATGTTCATGCTCTACAACATCCGTAGAGTCCTACCCCACACAGGAAACGGCGTATGTCATAATCCAGACACTTGTCATCTCCCAGCTGGAGTCCTGCAGCTCGCTGTTGGCTGGGCTCCATCAAAACCCTGCAACTTCACCAGAACGCTGCAGCCCGCATGGTGTTCAACCTTCCCAAGCTTGTCCATGTCATCCTGCTCCTATGTACACTCCACTGGCTTCCAGTCGCAGCTCGCGTCCACTACAAGACCAGAGTGCTTTCCTATGGAGCAGCAAGAGGAACTACCCTACACCCCAACCCTACACCCCAACCCTACACCCCAACCCTACACCCCAACCCGACACCCCAACCCTACACCCCAACCCTACACCCCAACCCTACACCCCAACCCGACACCCCAACCCTACACCCCAACCCTACACCCCCACCCTACACCCCAACCCTACACCCCAACCCTACACCCCAACCCGACACCCCAACCCTACACCCCAACCCTACTCCCCAACCCTACACCCCAACCCTACACCCCAACCCTTACACCCCAACCCTACACCCCAACCCCTACACCCCAACCCTACACCCCAACCCTACACCCCAACCCTTACACCCCAACCCTACACCCCAACTCTACACCCAAACCCTACACCCCAACCCTACACCCCAACCCTACACCCAAACCCTACACCCCAACCCTACACCCCAACCCTACACCCCAACTCTACACCCCAACCCCAACCCTACACCCCAACCCCAACCCTACACCCCAACTCTACACCCCAACCCTACACCCCGACCCTACACCCCAACTCTACACCCCAACCCTACACCCCAACCCCAACCCTACACCCCGACCCTACACCCCAACTCTACACCCCGACCCTACACCCCAACTCTACACCCCGACCCTACACCCCAACTCTACACCCGACCCTACACCCCGACCCTACACCCCAACTCTACACCCCACCCCTACACCCAAACCCCAACCCTACTCTACACCCCAACCCTACACCCCAACTCTACACCCTGACCCTACACCCGACCCTACACCCCAACTCTACACCCCAACCCTACACCCAAACCCTACACCCCAACCCTACACCCCAACCCCAACTCTACACCCCGACCCTACACCCCGACCCTACACCCCAACTCTACACCCCGACCCTGCACCCCAACCCTACACCCCGACCCTACACCCCAACCCTACACCCCAACCCTACACCCCAACCCTACACCCCGACCCTACACCCCAACCCTACACCCCAACTCTACACCCAAACCCTACACCCCAACCCTACACCCCAACCCCAACCCTACACCCCAACTCTACACCCCGACCCTACACCCCAACTCTACACCCCGACCCTACACCCCAACCCTACACCCCAACTCTACACCCCAACCCTACACCCCAACCCTACACCCCAACTCTACACCCCAACCCTACACCCCGACCCTACACCCCAACCCTACACCCCAACTCTACACCCCAACTCTACACCCCAACCCTACACCCAAACCCTACACCCCAACCCTACACCCCAACCCCAACCCTACACCCCAACTCTACACCCCGACCCTACACCCCGACCCTACACCCCAACTCTACACCCCGACCCTACACCCCAACCCTACACCCCGACCCTACACCCCAACTCTACACCCCGACCCCACACCCCAACTCTACACCCCGACCCTACACCCCAACCCTACACCCCGACCCAAGCGTCTGCTAAATGACTAAATGCAAATGCAACATTTGAATGTCTCCAGCCACGTATAATAGTGTTTATTACATTAGATTTAGATGGTTGATATAACCTTCTCAGCACCATGAAATGTGTCATTATAAAATAGCTGAGATAGTAAAATCCTCTCATATTATGTTGAACGATTGTTGACAATGGATGATGGTGGTGATGATCAAGATGTAATGATGAGGCTAGTGGTGGTGGTGATGATCATGGTATCTCTCCAGGACTGATGGTTGTTGCTTCACCATGGTGGAGGAAGAAGAGGGAAGTCTCCCTGTGCTGACCTCTGGATGTCTGGGGCTGGTAGGCTTAGAGTTCCAGTGCAGGGTAAGTATGCTGTGTGTGTGGCGTATATGGCAAAGCCATGAAGTGCAGGCAGTCACTGTAGAAGCACAGGCAAACCAAATGTATAAGCTCGTGTAAGTCGTTATAAACCATCTGACTCAGTAGATCTCTCCAAGCAATCTCTTAAAATCAGACCGTATGTACAATGACAGCAATGTGTCATACCAGTCTTGTGTAGATCACAGATTCTTCACCATAAATAAGCAACATTGTAAAAAGCCTATAGTCCTTCAAACTGTTGTTTAGTCGGGTTGTGTAGATGTAACAGTGTGTTTATGGTGTGCCACAACAGGACAACGGGGGTCCCCATCGGAGGAGGGCTGTGGAGTGCTGTACAGACCAGGACTACTGCAATACAGACCTGCATCCTACTTTACCCCCACTGACGACCCCTGGTAAGAGACACAATTCCACCCAGTCAACACACTGACGACCCCTGGTAAGAGACACAATTCCACCCAGTCAACACACTGACGACCCCTGGTAAGAGACACAATTCCACCCAGTCAACACACTGACGACCCCTGGTAAGAGACACAATTCCACCCCGTCAACACACTGACGACCCCTGGTAAGACACACAATTCCACCCAGTCAACACACTGACGACCCCTGGTAAGACACACAATTCCACCCAGTCAACACACTGACGACCCCTGGTAAGACACACAATTCCACCCCGTCAACACACTGACGACCCCTGGTAAGAGACACAATTCCACCCAGTCAACACACTGACGACCCCTGGTAAGAGACACAATTCCACCCAGTCAACACACTGACACCCCTGGTAAGACACACAATTCCACCCAGTCAACACACTGACGACCCTGGTAAGACCACAATTCCACCCAGTCAAGACGACCCCTGGTAAGACACACAATTCCACCCAGTCAACACACTGACGACCCCTGGTAAGAGACACAATTCCACCCAGTCAACACACTGACGACCCTGGTAAGAGACACAATTCCACCCAGTCAACCACTGACGACCCCTGGTAAGAGACACACCACCCAGTCAACACACTGACGACCCCTGGTAAGAGACACAATTCCACCCAGTCAACACACTGACGACCCCTGGTAAGAGACACAATTCCACCCAGTCAACACACTGACGACCCTGGTAAGAGACACAATTCCACCCAGTCAACACACTGACGACCCCTGGTAAGAGACACAATTCCACCCCGTCAACACACTGACTGGTAAGAGACACAATTCCACCCAGTCAACACACTGACCTGGTCAACACTGACGACCCTGGTAAGACACACAATTCCACCCAGTCAACACACTGACGACCCCTGGTAAGACACACAATTCCACCCAGTCAACACACTGACGACCCCTGGTAAGACACACAATTCCACCCCGTCAACACACTGACGACCCCTGGTAAGACACACAATTCCACCCAGTCAACACACTGAAACTCCTGAAACTCTTGTGCGCGAGTGGCTTTCAGAGTGGCTCCCTCAGCCTGCACAAGGGTGTGATGGGTAGTAAGAGTTTAAACTGTTACAAACCACAGTGTAGTGCTGGCTGGAGTAGCGTGTGCTGCTCTGGGGCAGGAGGAGACGGGGGAAGCTGGGGAGAGGCAGAGGGAGGCAGATGAAATGGAGCCAGCAGGCTTGGCTTGTTCTCTCACCCTCTAATGAAAAGGACAGCCTCTCCCCAGGGCCTGCTTGAGTTTCCTGCCCCGCCACGGATGTGAGATATCTGTCCATCTGTCACTCCTCTAGCTACACACCAACAGTCGCGCACACACACAAAGACAGATTGATTTGTCAAATGTGGCAAATTGTAAAATGAGATTATTTCTGTGTGTGTGTCTATTTTCATGTGTACAGTATGTGTGGGAATGATTTACAGGACGCTGTCAGAAAGGCTGGCAGAAAGGCTGGCAGAAAGAGAAAGGCTGGCAGAAAGGCTGGCAGAAAGGCTGGCAGAAAGAGAAAGGCTGGCAGAAAGGCTGGCAGAAAGAGCTGGCAGAAAGAGAAAGGCTGGCAGAAAGGCTGGCAGAAAGAGAAAGGCTGGCAGAAAGAGAAAGGCTGGCAGAAAGGCTGGCAGAAAGAGAAAGGCTGACAGAAAGAGAAAGGCTGGCAGAAAGGCTGGCAGAAAGAGAAAGGCTGGCAGAAAGAGAAAGGCTGGCAGAAAGAGAAAGGCTGGCAGAAAGGCTGGCAGAAAGAGAAAGGCTGGCAGAAAGGGCAGCACTGGGCTTCAGGATTTGCCATGGCGATGTCAGTGTGACACCGGATCTGTGAGATTCAGGAAGGGGATGTGATCGACCACAAACTGAGAGAGGAGCAGGGAGAGATAGGAACAAGAGAAGAGGGGAGCAGGGAGAGATAGGAACAAGATAAGTGGGGAGCAGGGAGAGATAGGAACAAGAGAAGAGGGGAGCAGGGAGAGATAGGAACAAGAGAAGTGGGGAGCAGGGAGAGATAGGAACAAGAGAAGAGGGGAGCAGGGGGAGATAGGAACAAGAGAAGTGGGGAGCAGGGAGAGATAGGAACAAGAGAAGAGGGGAGCAGGGAGAGATAGGAACAAGAGAAGAGGGGAGCAGGGGGAGATAGGAACAAGAGACGAGGGGAGCAGGGGGAGATAGGAACAAGAGAAGAGGGGAGCAGGGGGAGATAAGAACAAGAGAAGAGGGGAGCAGAGGGAGATAAGAACAAGAGAAGAGGGGAGCAGGGGGAGATAGGAACAAGAGAAGAGGGGAGCAGAGGGAGATAGGAACAAGAGAAGAGGGGAGGTGGGGGAGATAGGAACAAGAGAAGAGGGGAGAAGAGGCAGATAGGAACAAGAGAAGAGGCAGATAGGAACAAGAGAAGAGGCAGATAGGAACAAGAGAAGAGGGAGATAGGAACAAGAGAAGAGGCAGATAGGAACAAGAGAAGAGGCAGATAGGAACAAGAGAAGAGGCAGATAGGAACAAGAGAAGAGGCAGATAGGAACAAGAGAAGAGGCAGATAGGAACAAGAGAAGAGGCAGATAGGAACAAGAGAAGAGGCAGATAGGAACAAGAGAAGAGGCAGATAGGAACAAGAGAAGAAGCAGATAGGAACAAGAGAAGAGGCAGATAGGGACAAGAGAAGAGGCAGATAGGACAAGAGAAGAGGCAGATAGGAACAAGAGAAGAGGCAGATAGGAACAAGAGAAGAGGCAGATAGGAACAAGAGAAGAGGGAGATAGGAACAAGAGAAGAGGGAGATAGGACCAAGAGAAGAGGCAGATAGGAACAAGAGAAGAGGCAGATAGGAACAAGAGAAGAGGCAGATAGGAACAAGAGAAGAGGGGAGAAGAGGCAGATAGGAACAAGAGAAGAGGGAGATAGGAACAAGAGAAGAGGGGAGAAGAGGAGATGGGAACAAGAGAAGAGGCAGATAGGAACAAGAGAAGAGGCAGATAGGAGTAGGAACAAGAGAAGAGGCAGATAGGAACAAGAGAAGAGGCAGATAGGAACAAGAGAAGAGGCAGATAGAACAAGAGAAGAGGCAGATAGGAACAAGAGAAGAGGCAGATAGGAACAAGAGAAGAGGGGAGAAGAGGGAGATGGGAACAAGAGAAGAGGGGAGAAGAGGGAGATGGGAACAAGAGAAGAGGGAGAAGAGGGAGATAGGAACAAGAGGAGGGGAGAAGAGGCAGATAGGAACAAGAGAAGATAGGAGAAGAGGCAGATAGGAGGAGAAGAGGCAGATAGGAACAAGAAAAGAGGCAGATAGGAAGATAGGAACAAGAGAAGAGGAGATAGGAGGGAGATAGGAACAAGAGAAGAGGGAGATAGGAACAAGAGAAGAGGGAGAAGAGGCAGATAGGAACAAGAAAAGAGGCAGATAGGAACAAGAGAAAGAAGGAAGAGAGATAGGAACAAGAAGAGGCAGATAGGAACAAGAAAAGAGGCAGATAGGAACAGAGGGAGAGATAGGAACAAGAGAAGAGGGGATAGGAACAAGAGGAGGAGGGAGATAGGAACAAGAGAAGAGGGAGATAGGAACAAGAGAAGAGGCAGATAGGGAGAAGAGGCAGATAGGAACAAGAGAAGAGGCAGATAGGAACAAGAGAAGAGGCAGATAGGAACAAGAGAAGAGGCAGATAGGAACAAGAGAAGAGGCAGATAGGAACAAGAGAAGAGGCAGATAGGAACAAGAGAAGAGGCAGATAGGAACAAGAGAAGAGGCAGATAGGAACAAGAGAAGAGGCAGATAGGAACAAGAGAAGAGGCAGATAGGAACAAGAGAAGAGGCAGATAGAACAAGAGAAGAGGCAGATAGGAACAAGAGAAGAGGCAGATAGGAACAAGAGAAGAGGCAGATAGGAACAAGAGAAGAGGCAGATAGGAACAAGAGAAGAGGCAGATAGGAACAAGAGAAGAGGCAGATAGGAACAGAGAGAAGAGGCAGATAGGAACAAGAGAAGAGGCAGATAGGAACAAGAGAAGAGGCAGATAGGAACAAGAGAAGAGGCAGAGAAGAGGCAGATAGGAACAAGAGAAGAGGCAGATAGGAACAAGAGAAGAGGCAGATAGGAACAAGAGAAGAGGGAGATAGGAACAAGAGAAGAAGAGGCAGATAGGAACAAGAGAAGAGGCAGATAGGAACAAGAGAAGAGGGAGATAGGAACAAGAGAAGAGGCAGATAGGAACAAGAGAAGAGGCAGATAGGAACAAGAGAAGAGGCAGATAGGAACAAGAGAAGAGGCAGATAGGAACAAGAGAAGAGGGAGATAGGAACAAGAGAAGAGGGGAGAAGAGGCAGATAGGAACAAGAGAAGAGGGAGATAGGAACAAGAGAAGAGAAGATGGAGATAGGAACAAGAGAAGAGGCAGATAGGAACAAGAGAAGAGGCAGATAGGAACAAGAGAAGAGGCAGATAGGAACAAGAGAAGAGGGAGATAGGAACAAGAGAAGAGGCAGATAGGAACAAGAGAAGAGGCAGATAGGAACAAGAGAAGAGGCAGATAGGAACAAGAGAAGAGGGAGATAGGAACAAGAGAAGAGGCAGATAGGAACAAGAGAAGAGGGGAGAAGAGGGAGATGGGAACAAGAGAAGAGGGGAGAAGAGGGAGATGGGAACAAGAGAAGAGGGGAGAAGAGGGAGATAGGAACAAGAGAAGATGGGAGAAGAGGCAGATAGGAACAAGAGAAGAGGGGAGAAGAGGGAGATGGGAACAAGAGAAGAGGGGAGAATAGGGAGATGGGAACAAGAGAAGAGGGGAGAAGAGGGAGATGGGAACAAGAGAAGAGGGGAGAAGAGGGAGATGGGAACAAGAGAAGAGGGGAGCAGAGGGAGATAGGAACAAGAGAAGAGGGGAGAAGAGGGAGATAGGAACAAGAGAAGAGGGGAGGTGGTTGTTGGAGAGTACAAAGGAATATCTAACTGTTATAAACACGTTAATGGAGAACTGGTGCTGTTGAGGTGACCCTGTGTTAGGTTTAGATCTGTGGAGCAGACTAACTGCTCTTTCTCTCTCGCTTTCTCTCTCTCTCTCTCTCTCTGCTGTAGATTACGTGGACAGCAGTATCCACCCCATTGCTCTCTTCATCTCTGTCACAGTGTGCTGCATCGTCTTGGTACTCATCATCGTCTTCTGTTACTTCAGGTGAGAGAAAACACATGGACTTTGACTCTGAGGAGATTGGTAACATAGACCAATGTAATGCTATTAGCAGAATTGTAGCTTTGTATTACTGATGACTTTACCACTGTGTCTTCCAGGTATAAGCGCCAGGAGTCGCGACCTCGCTACAGTATTGGTCTGGAGCAGGATGAGACTTATATCCCTCCTGGAGAATCTCTGAAGGACCTGATAGAACAGTCCCAGAGCTCTGGATCGGGATCAGGACTCCCCCTGCTGGTGAGACCTGAACCTCATCACACACACATCAGCAACCAGGTTCCAAGTTTTATTAGTTGTATGTATGTACAGGATACACATGGTATACAAAAATGTCCAACAAAATGCTTACTTGCAATGGAGAATTAGTCCAGCAATACAGTGTTGTAGAAAGACTTTCCTCTCTCAATGTGCTAGTTATGTTGAATTAGATGTAGAAATTGTGATAATGACGTACAATGATATAGCATATGAAGATGTTGGTGATTAGTGTTGAGGACGATGATATTGATGACGGTGTGTGTTTTTCTGTGCTCAGGTGCAGCGCACCATAGCCAAGCAGATTCAGATGGTGAAGCAGATAGGTAAGGGCCGCTACGGGGAGGTGTGGATGGGTCGCTGGAGAGGAGAGAGAGTAGCCGTCAAAGTGTTCTTCACCACCGAGGAGGCCAGCTGGTTCAGAGAGACAGAGATCTACCAAACTGTCCTCATGAGACACGAGAACATACTGGGTAATGAGAGAGGGAGAGATTGAGTGTATGTGTGTGTGTGTGAGTGTATTGTGTGTGTGTGTGTGTGTGTGTGTGTGTGTGTGTGTGTGTGTGTGTGTGTGTGCGTGCGTGCGTGCGTGCGTGCGTGCGTGCGTGCGTGCGTGTGTGTCGTTGCATGTATGTGTCTCTGTAGGTGTGTGTCTTTCTATCTCAAAGATCTCCCCGTCTCCTCCCTACCCAGGCTTCATAGCAGCAGACATAAAGGGAACAGGCTCGTGGACCCAGCTCTACCTGATCACAGACTACCATGAGAGTGGATCTCTGTACGACTA
This sequence comes from Oncorhynchus keta, assembly GCF_023373465.1. Lineage (NCBI taxonomy): Eukaryota > Metazoa > Chordata > Actinopteri > Salmoniformes > Salmonidae > Oncorhynchus > Oncorhynchus keta. Next base: position 35,582,580 of record NC_068432.1, read on the forward strand.
CCTCAAGTCCACCACCCTGGACATCAAGGCCATGCTGCGGCTGGCCTACTCCTCAGTGTCAGGCCTCTGTCACCTCCACACAGAGATCTTTGGCACCCAGGGCAAGCCAGCCATCGCCCACAGAGACCTGAAGAGCAAGAACATCCTGGTGAAGAAGAATGGGGCCTGCTGCATCGCTGACCTGGGCCTGGCCGTCAAATTCATCAGGTAGGACAGGAAGGGACATGTGCCATGCATCAGATCATGAGTGTAGAGATAACAAAACATCCTTATAGAGCAGAATAGTTCTACTCCGTTATCTTTGTATACTTTCCCCTGGTAAAAAACATCAGCATCAGTCCAAACTATGGAATCAGTCTGGCAATACACATTTATACAAAGACAGTGTTGCTTTAAAAATGCAATCTTTCTCCCCCTACTCCTCCCTCTCTCAGTGACACCAACGAGGTGGACATCCCTCCCAACACCAGGGTGGGCACTAAGCGCTACATGCCCCCAGAGGTCCTGGACGAGAGTCTGAACCGGAACCACTTCCAGTCCTACATCATGGCCGACATGTACAGCTTCGGCCTCATCCTCTGGGAGATCGCCCGGCGCTGCGTCTCTGGAGGTCCGGCATGACCCACAATGTTCTGCTTTACAATGTTTAATATAATTTTCATATGTAAAGTGAGCTGATGTGAACTTTGACCTTATGGGCATTCAGACATTTGCCAAAATGCTGGACCGATTTGTATAGGTTCTTATTCAGTGTTGTTTTTTAATACTGTTCAGTTATTTTACCTTCTTTCAGTCTGTGAATTATCTTACCTCCATCTCAGCTGTGATGATGCTGTATGTAGAGATCCAACATCTCTCTCCATGTGACTTGTGTCCTATAGGCATCGTAGAGGAGTACCAGCTGCCCTACCATGAGCTGGTGTCCTCTGACCCCTCCTACGAGGACATGAGGGAGGTTGTGTGCATCAAGAGACAGAGGCCCTCATTCGCCAACCGCTGGAACAGTGATGAGGTGAGGAGACCGCCTCTTTGTGATTGTGTTGTATGCTTGAGATCAGTATATTCTTACATAGGTTACTGTGTGTGATGAGTATACAGTATATGATGATTTCTGACCTCAGTGTGTTTGTGTGTTTAGTGTCTCAGACAGATGGGGAAGCTGATGACGGAGTGCTGGGCCCACAACCCAGCCTCTCGCCTCACAGCTCTGAGAGTGAAGAAGACCCTGGCCAAGATGTCTGAGACTCAGGATATCAAACTGTGACACGCTGCTACTGCCACATAGACACTCAACACCTAGAGACATGTCCATGGCCTAGTGCCACTCTGCCAGGACCACGGGAGGAGGGCAAGGCGAGTGGGAGAGAGATGGTCAGGGTCTGCTCTCTTTTTGCCCATGCCACTGCCACCTCTGGGATAGAGAGTGTCCCAGTGGGCAGGGTCTGGTCTGGTGTTGCTTTCTGTGAAAGCTGATTGGCTCTCTAAATGAAGGGGGAACACAAGGACAGACAGTGCCCTATGCAGGAGAGGAGGAGTCACTCTCTCCCTCACAGTAGAGGGTTAGGAGGGTGGGGGTCCTGCTCTGTCCATCTAAAGCCATATAACAGTGTTTGTTTTTGTGGTAACACTTTATTTGAACTAGCCACCATCAATGCCCTTCAAACCAATGTCAGAATGTTCATGAAACTGTGACATGTTTACAACATTTATGTAGAGTTATGAGGCTAGTTCAAATAAAGTGTTGCCGTTGTTGCCCATTGTGCTATTTATTAGTCTCTTTTTTTTTTTACAACTGTAGAGAAATCTCTACATACTGTTGGAAGTGAAGTATATATATATTTTGCAGCATTACTGCTTTAGAAACCTAGGCATTTGTTTCTTCTATTCACACAGGAAAACACACGGCTTCAATATTGACCTACATGTGGGCCATATGACTATCCAAGGGAGCCATTCTTAGTCCCCTGAAATGTCTATGTACTGTTTCAATAACTAACTATGGGAGAAAATGATACATCATGGTTAATACGCTTGGGAGTGATGTTACTCAGGCTAGCTGATGGTTAATACGCTTGGGAGTGATGTTACTCAGGCTAGCTGATGGTTAATACGCTTGGGAGTGATGTTACTCAGGCTAGCTGATAGTTAATACGCTTGGGAGTGATGTTACTCAGG
>NC_068432.1:35587254-35664754 GCF_023373465.1 Oncorhynchus keta
ATTATTTTACACATATGCTATCATACAATCCTTATACTGAATTTCCCATTTCAAATAGAAATAAATAGATAATGCATAACATTTCCCATTATTTCACCTATTTCTATTCCCCCCGCTCAACGTCAACAGCAACTGTCATTCAGTAACTTGGTGCGAAACAATCAAATGGCACGTATTTTGACCTGATGAAAGAGAACGCTTGTGTGGAATTGTACATAATATTATGTCAATTATTTGGTAAAAAGACAATCGTATCAGGCTGCATCAGTCCTAAGAAAAAATATATTTGTCTATCAACAAATGACCCATCTTCCACCTTGAGAGACAGACTCGCATCTCTTCCACTACCCTGGTTCTGTCTCATATGAATGAGGTCATCATCAGAGGACCATACATGATGAGAGCAGATTGAGATTCTCCATTATACGGTTCCCACTTGATGACCAACCTGCAAAGTCAGTCAAATTTGTCTATATTGGAAACATTTATGAAAATAAACTTTTTTGTCTCGATTTAAGGTTAGGGTTAGGTATAAGGTTACCAGTGAGGTTAAGGTTAGGGCTAGGTTCAAAATCTGATTGTAAGAAGCTACATTTTAGAACTTCTGATTTTGTAACTTGGCCAGACAGTGATGACCCTACTATGCTGACTGGCATGCAGTGAGCGATAACTACTGAACTTTGACCTTTGATTGAATGACCTCTCACTGACCTCTCAAACAGTTCCATCTATCAGCATCATTGGTTTTATGGGCTAATAAACCAACACTTGATAACGCAATCTAAACCAAAATATATACTTTTCAAATTAAATAGGCAAATTGTAAATAATTGAAGAATAGAAAGTAACAAAAAATAATTGTAAAACAATAATAATACACAACAGGAATGACAACAGTTAATATTAATGATGACAGTCTTACTAACACTGTAAAAGGTTAGAGTTTTCAATGTTCTGCTTATGTACAGGTTGTTCTACTGGCTTTGTTTCAGTGACTGTACAGTAGGCGTCATTAACAAGAGAATCCACCAGGGGGCACGTTGACACAATGAAAAGAAAGGGAACACAAGAGAACTCCAAGGCTATGTTTACACGGGCAGCTCAATTCTGATATTGTTTTACAAATTTGTCTTTTGACCAATCAGATCAGCTCTGAAAAAGATCTGCTGTGAAAAGATCTGATTGGTCAAAAGATGGCTATGTGTAAACGCAGCCTAAAGTAATCAATATTAGACTGCATAAAATACAGGAGACATATTTGTGTATAAATAGATGTGTTAAATACAGATGTATATAGTCACCGAAACAAGTTCTTTCATTAGAAATGTTGACGAGTCCTGAAACAGTATTGTTGGTTCCAGGAGTTACCATGAGGACACATAGGGCAGTTGAAGTGGGAGGGGCCTTCCCCACTCCCTCTGGCCACACCCCTTCCCATGTTCCTCTGCTCTGAGCCAGTCTGTCACCACAGAGAGACGTCCATGAGGTCATCCAATATATGGACAGAACTATCAAGCGTTTCCTAGGAAACTGTATCAAGGTAAAGAAAACTGTACCAGAGAGAGTACAGACAGGGCTCACTAACATCCTAGTTCAATATATTGAAAGTGGAGCGGGGCTATGCTAAGTATATTGAACAAGATATAAACGCAACATGTAAAGTGTTGGTCTCATTTCTCATGAGCTGAAATAAAAGATCCCAGAAATGTTCCATATGCACAAAAAGCTTATTTCGCTCTAAATTTTCTGCACAAATGTGTTTACATTCCTGTTAGTGAGCATTTTGCCTTTGGAAAGATAGTCCATTCACCTGACATGTGTAGCATATCAGGAAGTTGATTAAACAGCATGATCATTACACAGGTGCACCTTGTGCTGGGGACAATCAAAAGTCACTCTAAAATGTACATGTATACCATAGATTAGGGCCTAATGAGTTTATTTCAATTGACTGATTTCCTTATATGAACTGTAACTCACAAAACCTATGAAATTGTTGCATGTTGCGTTTATATTTTTGTGTATGTTTGTGTGTGTGTCTCTATGGATGTGTGTTCTCTGATGGAAGAGAGGTCTTGCTCTGCCTGTCCTGTATTTCTGCCTGTCCTGTGTTCCTCTCTCTCTTTTCTCTGTGACTCATCTCTTACTCCTCCCTGGAACTTCCTGTTCTTTGAAGGACGGGTGTCAGTGGTCTGTTGCCATGAGCACGAGGTTCTCATGGCGACCCATCTCCTCCAGCACGGCAGCCAGGCGGCCGAGGTTCCCGTCAGGGAAGTGTTGGGCCTCCCAAAGGTCCAGAATCACCCCCGTAGGACTGGATTTAGTGGCAAAGTAATTCAAATACCTGATATATATATATATATATAGAGAGAGAGACAGAGAGAAAGAGAGACAGCGAGAGAGAGACAGAGAGAGCAAGACAGAGAGAAAGAGAGACAGCGAGAGAGAGACAGAGAGAGCGAGAGAGAGAAAGACAGACAGAGAGAGAGGCAGAGAGGTAGAGAGACGGAGAGAGAGGTTATATGGAGTTTGCATACTCTGCCTGAGCTTTATGAATATCCAGTGTCATCATTTAAATGAACAACAACTAGGTTAAAAGCGGATGGTCAGAACTACTTTCATCCAGCTCTGAGCTCTCTGAAAGGTAGGGAGAGGTGGAGTAAGGGTGTGGGTGAGAAAGGGGATAAGAGGTGAGGGAGGGAGGGGGAACGATGGAGGGGAAAGTCATCCCTCCTGCTGCTGGTTTAACTCCTACTGCTGTCTGTGATAAGGGAGCCCCTGCTGTTTACACACACACACACACACACACACACACACACACACACACACACACACACACACACACACACACACAAACACACACACACACACACACACACACACACACAAACACACACACACACACACACACACACACACACACACACACACACACACACACACACACACACACACACACACACACACACACGGTCCCATCCCATCCTCACCTGTCCAGGTTCAGTTTGTGTGCCAGCATCCTCCAGTCGTTTCCTCGGTTCTGTGGGGCGTCCAGGCTGCCACAGAGCTTCTGTCTGATGGAGAGGGGAATGCGGAAGGCATTGGGCCCCACCAGGGTTGTGATGTTACTGGCTGGGTCCAGCAGAGACGTGTCGATACTCTGGGTGTCCTGGAGATGGAGATGGAGGAGAGAGATTGATGTCAGTACAGGATACAACTATTTGAATTGATTGAAATTATTATTTGGGAGAAGATTGTTGGAGCTAGTGTTACAAGTTCTCATTCGAATTAGCGCATGTATTCATAACATTATTCCAGTCAGATAGTAGTAAGGTCTAGACACGCTCAGAGAGAACAGGAGCTACGCCTGGCCTCTAGTCAGATAGTAAGGTCTGGACACGCTCAGAGAGAACAGGAACTACGCCTGGCCTCTAGTCAGATAGTAAGGTCTGGACACGCTCAGAGAGAACAGGGGCTACGCCTGGCCTCTAGTCAGATAGTAAGGTCTGGACACGCTCAGAGAGAACAGGGGCTACGCCTGGCCTCTAGTCAGATAGTAAGGTCTGGACACGCTCAGAGAGAACAGGGCTACGCCTGGCCTCTAGTCAGATAGTAAGGTCTGGATACGCTCAGAGAGAACAGGAGCTACGCCTGGCCTCTAGTCAGATAGTAAGGTCTGGATACGCTCAGAGAGAACAGGAACTACGCCTGGCCTCTAGTCAGATAGTAAGGTCTGGACACGCTCAGAGAGAACAGGAACTACGCCTGGCCTCTAGTCAGATAGTAAGGTCTGGACACGCTCAGAGAGAACAGGGGCTACGCCTGGCCTCTAGTCAGATAGTAAGGTCTGGACACGCTCAGAGAGAACAGGAGCTAAGCCTGGCCTCTAGTCAGATAGTAAGGTCTGGATACGCTCAGAGAGAACAGGAGCTATGCCTGGCCTCTAGTCAGATAGTAACGTCTGGACACGCTCAGAGAGAACAGGGACTACGCCTGGCCTCTAGTCAGATAGTAAGGTCTGGATACGCTCAGAGAGAACAGGAGCTACGCCTGGCCTCTAGTCAGATAGTAAGGTCTGGATACGCTCAGAGAGAACAGGAGCTACGCCTGGCCTCTAGTCAGATAGTAAGGTCTGGATACGCTCAGAGAGAACAGGAACTACGCCTGGCCTCTAGTCAGATAGTAAGGTCTGGACACGCTCAGAGAGAACAGGAGCTACGCCTGGCCTCTAGTCAGATAGTAAGGTCTGGACACGCTCAGAGAGAACAGGGGCTACGCCTGGCCTCTAGTCAGATAGTAAGGTCTGGACAAGTTCAGAGAGAACAGGGGCTACGCCTGGCCTCTAGTCAGATAGTAAGGTCTGGACACGCTCAGAGAGAACAGGAGCTACGCCTGGCCTCTAGTCAGATAGTAAGGTCTGGACACGCTCAGAGAGAACAGGGGCTACGCCTGGCCTCTAGTCAGATAGTAAGGTCTGGACACGCTCAGAGAGAACAGGGGCTACGCCTGGCCTCTAGTCAGATAGTAAGGTCTGGACACGCTCAGAGAGAACAGGAGCTACGCCTGGCCTCTAGTCAGATAGTAAGGTCTGGACACGCTCAGAGAGAACAGGAGCTACGCCTGGCCTCTAGTCAGATAGTAAGGTCTGGATACGCTCAGAGAGAACAGGGGCTACGCCTGGCCTCTAGTCAGATAGTAAGGTCTGGATACGCTCAGAGAGAACAGGAGCTACGCCTGGCCTCTAGTCAGATAGTAAGGTCTGGATACGCTCAGAGAGAACAGGAGCTACGCCTGGCCTCTAGTCAGATAGTAAGGTCTGGATACGCTCAGAGAGAATAGGAGCTACGCCTGGCCTCTAGTCAGATAGTAAGGTCTGGACATGCTCAGAGAGAACAGGGGCTACGCCTGGCCTCTAGTCAGATAGTAAGGTCTGGACACGCTCAGAGAGAACAGGAGCTACACCTGGCCTCTAGTCAGATAGTAAGGTCTGGATACGCTCCTCTAGAGAGAACAGGAGCTACGCCTGGCCTCCAGTCAGATAGTAAGGTCTGGACACGCTCAGAGAGAACAGGAGCTACGCCTGGCCTCTAGTCAGATAGTAAGGTCTGGATACGCTCAGAGAGAATAGGAGCTACGCCTGGCCTCTAGTCAGATAGTAAGGTCTGGACACGCTCAGAGAGAACAGGAGCTACGCCTGGCCTCTAGTCAGATAGTAAGATCTGGATACGCTCAGAGAGAACAGGAGCTACGCCTGGCCTCTAGTCAGATAGTAAGGTCTGGATACGCTCAGAGAGAACAGGAGCTACGCCTGGCCTCTAGTCAGATAGTAAGGTCTGGACACGCTCAGAGAGAACAGGAGCTACGCCTGGCCTCTAGTCAGATAGTAAGGTCTGGACACGCTCAGAGAGAACAGGGCTACGCCTGGCCTCTAGTCAGATAGTAAGGTCTGGACACGCTCAGAGAGAACAGGAGCTACGCCTGGCCTCTAGTCAGATAGTAAGGTCTGGACACGCTCAGAGAGAACAGGAGCTACGCCTGGCCTCTAGTCAGATAGTAAGGTCTGGACACGCTCAGAGAGAACAGGGGCTACGCCTGGCCTCTAGTCAGATAGTAAGGTCTGGACACGCTCAGAGAGAACAGGAACTACGCCTGGCCTCTAGTCAGATAGTAAGGTCTGGACACGCTCAGAGAGAACAGGAGCTACGCCTGTCCTCTAGTCAGATAGTAAGGTCTGGACACGCTCAGAGAGAACAGGAGCTACGCCTGGCCTCTAGTCAGATAGTAAGGTCTGGACACGCTCAGAGAGAACAGGAGCTACGCCTGGCCTCTAGTCAGATAGTAAGGTCTGGACACGCTCAGAGAGAACAGGAGCTACGCCTGGCCTCTAGTCAGATAGTAAGGTCTGGACACGCTCAGAGAGAACAGGAGCTACGCCTGGCCTCTAGTCAGATAGTAAGGTCTGGACACGCTCAGAGAGAACAGGAGCTACGCCTGTCCTCTAGTCAGATAGTAAGGTCTGGACACGCTCAGAGAGAACAGGGCTACGCCTGGCCTCTAGTCAGATAGTAAGGTCTGGACACGCTCAGAGAGAACAGGAGCTACGCCTGGCCTCTAGTCAGATAGTAAGGTCTGGACACGCTCAGAGAGAACAGGAGCTACGCCTGGCCTCTAGTCAGATAGTAAGGTCTGGATACGCTCAGAGAGAACAGGGCTACGCCTGGCCTCTAGTCAGATAGTAAGGTCTGGATACGCTCAGAGAGAACAGGAGCTACGCCTGGCCTCTAGTCAGATAGTAAGGTCTGGATACGCTCAGAGAGAACAGGAGCTACGCCTGGCCTCTAGTCAGATAGTAAGGTCTGGATACGCTCAGAGAGAATAGGAGCTACGCCTGGCCTCTAGTCAGATAGTAAGGTCTGGACATGCTCAGAGAGAACAGGGGCTACGCCTGGCCTCTAGTCAGATAGTAAGGTCTGGACACGCTCAGAGAGAACAGGAGCTACACCTGGTCTCTAGTCAGATAGTAAGGTCTGGATACGCTCAGAGAGAACAGGAGCTACGCCTGGCCTCTAGTCAGATAGTAAGGTCTGGACACGCTCAGAGAGAACAGGAGCTACGCCTGGCCTCTAGTCAGATAGTAAGGTCTGGATACGCTCAGAGAGAATAGGAGCTACGCCTGGCCTCTAGTCAGATAGTAAGGTCTGGACACGCTCAGAGAGAACAGGAGCTACGCCTGGCCTCTAGTCAGATAGTAAGGTCTGGATACGCTCAGAGAGAACAGGAGCTACGCCTGGCCTCTAGTCAGATAGTAAGGTCTGGATACGCTCAGAGAGAAGGTCAGGAGCTACGCCTGGCCTCTAGTCAGATAGTAAGGTCTGGACACGCTCAGAGAGAACAGGAGCTACGCCTGGCCTCTAGTCAGATAGTAAGGTCTGGACACGCTCAGAGAGAACAGGGCTACGCCTGGCCTCTAGTCAGATAGTAAGGTCTGGACACGCTCAGAGAGAACAGGAGCTACGCCTGGCCTCTAGTCAGATAGTAAGGTCTGGACACGCTCAGAGAGAACAGGAGCTACGCCTGGCCTCTAGTCAGATAGTAAGGTCTGGACACGCTCAGAGAGAACAGGGCTACGCCTGGCCTCTAGTCAGATAGTAAGGTCTGGACACGCTCAGAGAGAACAGGAACTACGCCTGGCCTCTAGTCAGATAGTAAGGTCTGGACACGCTCAGAGAGAAACAGGAGCTACGCCTGGCCTCTAGTCAGATAGTAAGGTCTGGACACGCTCAGAGAGAACAGGAGCTACGCCTGGCCTCTAGTCAGATAGTAAGGTCTGGACACGCTCAGAGAGAACAGGAGCTACGCCTGGCCTCTAGTCAGATAGTAAGGTCTGGACACGCTCAGAGAGAACAGGAGCTACGCCTGGCCTCTAGTCAGATAGTAAGGTCTGGATACGCTCAGAGAGAACAGGAACTACGCCTGGCCTCTAGTCAGATAGTAAGGTCTGGACACGCTCAGAGAGAACAGGAGCTACGCCTGGCCTCTAGTCAGATAGTAAGGTCTGGACACGCTCAGAGAGAACAGGAACTACGCCTGGCCTCTAGTCAGATAGTAAGGTCTGGACACGCTCAGAGAGAACAGGGCTACGCCTGGCCTCTAGTCAGATAGTAAGGTCTGGACACGCTCAGAGAGAACAGGAGCTACGCCTGGCCTCTAGTCAGATAGTAAGGTCTGGACACGCTCAGAGAGAACAGGGCTACGCCTGGCCTCTAGTCAGATAGTAAGGTCTGGACACGCTCAGAGAGAATAGGAGCTACGCCTGGCCTCTAGTCAGATAGTAAGGTCTGGACACGCTCAGAGAGAACAGGGGCTACGCCTGGCCTCTAGTCAGATAGTAAGGTCTGGACACGCTCAGAGAGAACAGGAGCTACGCCTGGCCTCTAGTCAGATAGTAAGGTCTGGATACGCTCAGAGAGAACAGGAGCTACGCCTGGCCTCTAGTCAGATAGTAAGGTCTGGACACGCTCAGAGAGAACAGGAGCTACGCCTGGCCTCTAGTCAGATAGTAAGGTCTGGACACGCTCAGAGAGAACAGGAGCTACGCCTGGCCTCTAGTCAGATAGTAAGGTCTGGATACGCTCAGAGAGAACAGGAGCTACGCCTGGCCTCTAGTCAGATAGTAAGGTCTGGATACGCTCAGGAGAACAGGAGCTACGCCTGGCCTCTTGTCAGATAGTAAGGTCTGGACACGCTCAGAGAGAACAGGAGCTACGCCTGGCCTCTAGTCAGATAGTAAGGTCTGGACACGCTCAGAGAGAACAGGAGGCTACGCCTGGCCTCTAGTCAGATAGTAAGGTCTGGACACGCTCAGAGAGAACAGGAGCTACGCCTGGCCTCTAGTCAGATAGTAAGGTCTGGACACGCTCAGAGAGAACAGGAGCTACGCCTGTCCTCTAGTCAGATAGTAAGGTCTGGATACGCTCAGAGAGAACAGGGGCTACGCCTGGCCTCTAGTCAGATAGTAAGGTCTGGACACGCTCAGAGAGAACAGGAGCTACGCCTGGCCTCTAGTCAGATAGTAAGGTCTGGATACGCTCAGAGAGAACAGGAGCTACGCCTGGCCTCTAGTCAGATAGTAAGGTCTGGATACGCTCAGAGAGAACAGGAGCTATGCCTGGCCTCTAGTCAGATAGTAAGGTCTGGACACGCTCAGAGAGAACAGGGCTACGCCTGGCCTCTAGTCAGATAGTAAGGTCTGGACACGCTCAGAGAGAACAGGAGCTACGCCTGGCCTCTAGTCAGATAGTAAGGTCTGGATACGCTCAGAGAGAACAGGAGCTACGCCTGGCCTCTAGTCAGATAGTAAGGTCTGGACACGCTCAGAGAGAACAGGAGCTACGCCTGGCCTCTAGTCAGATAGTAAGGTCTGGATACGCTCAGAGAGAACAGGAGCTACGCCTGGCCTCTAGTCAGATAGTAAGGTCTGGACACGCTCAGAGAGAACAGGGAGCTACGCCTGGCCTCTAGTCAGATAGTAAGGTCTGGATACGCTGGCAGTCAGATAGTAAGGTCTGGACAGAACAGAACTACGCCTGGCCTCTACGCCTGGCCTCTAGTCAGATAGTAAGGTCTGGACACGCTCAGAGAGAACAGGAGCTACGCCTGGCCTCTAGTCAGATAGTAAGGTCTGGACACGCTCAGAGAGAACAGGAGCTACGCCTCTGTCAGATAGTAAGGTCTGGAGTCAGATACGCCTGGCCTCTAGTCAGATAGTAAGTCTGGACACGCTCAGAGAGAACAGGGCTACGCCTGGCCTCTAGTCAGATAGTAAGGTCTGGACACGCTCAGAGAGAACAGGAGCTACGCCTGGCCTCTAGTCAGATAGTAAGGTCTGGACACGCTCAGAGAGAACAGGAGCTACGCCTGGCCTCTAGTCAGATAGTAAGGTCTGGACACGCTCAGAGAGAACAGGAGCTACGCCTGGCCTCTAGTCAGATAGTAAGGTCTGGACACGCTCAGAGAGAACAGGGGCTACGCCTGGCCTCTAGTCAGATAGTAAGGTCTGGACACGCTCAGAGAGAACAGGAGCTACGCCTGGCCTCTAGTCAGATAGTAAGGTCTGGACACGCTCAGAGAGAACAGGAACTACGCCTGGCCTCTAGTCAGATAGTAAGGTCTGGACACGCTCAGAGAGAACAGGAGCTACGCCTGGCCTCTAGTCAGATAGTAAGGTCTGGACACGCTCAGAGAGAACAGGAGCTACGCCTGGCCTCTAGTCAGATAGTAAGGTCTGGACACGCTCAGAGAGAACAGGAGCTACGCCTGGCCTCTAGTCAGATAGTAAGGTCTGGACACGCTCAGAGAGAACAGGAGCTACGCCTGGCCTCTAGTCAGATAGTAAGGTCTGGACACGCTCAGAGAGAACAGGAACTACGCCTGGCCTCTAGTCAGATAGTAAGGTCTGGACACGCTCAGAGAGAACAGGAGCTACGCCTGGCCTCTAGTCAGATAGTAAGGTCTGGACACGCTCAGAGAGAACAGGAGCTACGCCTGGCCTCTAGTCAGATAGTAAGGTCTGGACACGCTCAGAGAGAACAGGAGCTACGCCTGGCCTCTAGTCAGATAGTAAGGTCTGGACACGCTCAGAGAGAACAGGAGCTACGCCTGGCCTCTAGTCAGATAGTAAGATCTGGATACGCTCAGAGAGAACAGGGGCTACACCTGGCCTCTAGTCAGATAGTAAGGTCTGGACACGCTCAGAGAGAACAGGAGCTACGCCTGGCCTCTAGTCAGATAGTAAGGTCTGGACACGCTCAGAGAGAACAGGGGCTACGCCTGGCCTCTAGTCAGATAGTAAGGTCTGGACACGCTCAGAGAGAACAGGGCTACGCCTGGCCTCTAGTCAGATAGTAAGGTCTGGATACGCTCAGAGAGAATAGGAGCTACGCCTGGCCTCTAGTCAGATAGTAAGGTCTGGACACGCTCAGAGAGAACAGGGCTACGCCTGGCCTCTAGTCAGATAGTAAGGTCTGGACACGCTCAGAGAGAACAGGAGCTACGCCTGGCCTCTAGTCAGATAGTAAGGTCTGGACACGTCTGGATACGCCTGGCCTCTAGTCAGATAGTAAGGTCTGGACACGCTCAGAGAGAACAGGAGCTACGCCTGGCCTCTAGTCAGATAGTAAGGTCTGGATACGCTCAGAGAGAACAGGGCTACGCCTGGCCTCTAGTCAGATAGTAAGGTCTGGACACGCTCAGAGAGAACAGGAGCTACGCCTGGCCTCTAGTCAGATAGTAAGGTCTGGACACGCTCAGAGAGAACAGGAGCTACGCCTGGCCTCTAGTCAGATAGTAAGGTCTGGACACGCTCAGAGAGAACAGGAGATACGCCTGGCCTCTAGTCAGATAGTAAGGTCTGGACACGCTCAGAGAGAACAGGAGCTACGCCTGGCCTCTAGTCAGATAGTAAGGTCTGGACACGCTCAGAGAGAACAGGGGCTACGCCTGGCCTCTAGTCAGATAGTAAGGTCTGTCTGAGAGAACAGGAGCTACGCCTACGCCTGGCCTCTAGTCAGATAGTAAGGTCTGGACACGCTCAGAGAGAACAGGAGCTACGCCTGGCCTCTAGTCAGATAGTAAGGTCTGGACACGCTCAGAGAGAACAGGGCTACGCCTGGCCTCTAGTCAGATAGTAAGGTCTGGACACGCTCAGAGAGAACAGGAGCTACGCCTGGCCTCTAGTCAGATAGTAAGGTCTGGACACGCTCAGAGAGAACAGGAGCTACGCCTGGCCTCTAGTCAGATAGTAAGGTCTGGACACGCTCAGAGAGAACAGGAGCTACGCCTGGCCTCTAGTCAGATAGTAAGGTCTGGACACGCTCAGAGAGAACAGGAGCTACGCCTGGCCTCTAGTCAGATAGTAAGGTCTGGACACGCTCAGAGAGAACAGGAGCTACGCCTGGCCTCTAGTCAGATAGTAAGGTCTGGACACGCTCAGAGAGAACAGGAACTACGCCTGGCCTCTAGTCAGATAGTAAGGTCTGGACACGCTCAGAGAGAACAGGAGCTACGCCTGTCCTCTAGTCAGATAGTAAGGTCTGGACACGCTCAGAGAGAACAGGAGCTACGCCTGGCCTCTAGTCAGATAGTAAGGTCTGGATACGCTCAGAGAGAACAGGGGCTACACCTGGCCTCTAGTCAGATAGTAAGGTCTGGACACGCTCAGAGAGAACAGGAGCTACGCCTGGCCTCTAGTCAGATAGTAAGGTCTGGACACGCTCAGAGAGAACAGGGGCTACGCCTGGCCTCTAGTCAGATAGTAAGGTCTGGACACGCTCAGAGAGAACAGGAGCTACGCCTGGCCTCTAGTCAGATAGTAAGGTCTGGACACGCTCAGAGAGAACAGGGGCTACGCCTGGCCTCTAGTCAGATAGTAAGGTCTGGACACGCTCAGAGAGAACAGGAGCTACGCCTGGCCTCTAGTCAGATAGTAAGGTCTGGATACGCTCAGAGAGAACAGGGCTACACCTGGCCTCTAGTCAGATAGTAAGGTCTGGACACGCTCAGAGAGAACAGGAGCTACGCCTGGCCTCTAGTCAGATAGTAAGGTCTGGATACGCTCAGAGAGAATAGGAGCTACGCCTGGCCTCTAGTCAGATAGTAAGGTCTGGACACGCTCAGAGAGAACAGGAGCTACGCCTGGCCTCTAGTCAGATAGTAAGGTCTGGATACGCTCAGAGAGAACAGGAGCTACGCCTGGCCTCTAGTCAGATAGTAAGGTCTGGATACGCTCAGAGAGAACAGGAGATACGCCTGGCCTCTTGTCAGATAGTAAGGTCTGGACACGCTCAGAGAGAACAGGAGCTACGCCTGGCCTCTAGTCAGATAGTAAGGTCTGGACACGCTCAGAGAGAACAGGAGCTACGCCTGGCCTCTAGTCAGATAGTAAGGTCTGGACACGCTCAGAGAGAACAGGAGCTACGCCTGGCCTCTAGTCAGATAGTAAGGTCTGGACACGCTCAGAGAGAACAGGAGCTACGCCTGGCCTCTAGTCAGATAGTAAGGTCTGGACACGCTCAGAGAGAACAGGGCTACGCCTGGCCTCTAGTCAGATAGTAAGGTCTGGACACGCTCAGAGAGAACAGGAACTACGCCTGGCCTCTAGTCAGATAGTAAGGTCTGGACACGCTCAGAGAGAACAGGAGCTAGAGAGAACTGGAGCTCAGAGGTACGCCTGGCCTCTAGTCAGATAGTAAGGTCTGGACACGCTCAGAGAGAACAGGAGCTACGCCTGGCCTCTAGTCAGATAGTAAGGTCTGGACACGCTCAGAGAGAACAGGAGCTACGCCTGTCCTCTAGTCAGATAGTAAGGTCTGGACACGCTCAGAGAGAACAGGAGCTACGCCTGGCCTCTAGTCAGATAGTAAGGTCTGGACACGCTCAGAGAGAACAGGAACTACGCCTGGCCTCTAGTCAGATAGTAAGGTCTGGACACGCTCAGAGAGAACAGGAGCTACGCCTGGCCTCTAGTCAGATAGTAAGGTCTGGACACGCTCAGAGAGAACAGGAGCTACGCCTGGCCTCTAGTCAGATAGTAAGGTCTGGACACGCTCAGAGAGAACAGGGGCTACGCCTGGCCTCTAGTCAGATAGTAAGGTCTGGACACGCTCAGAGAGAACAGGAGCTACGCCTGGCCTCTAGTCAGATAGTAAGGTCTGGACACGCTCAGAGAGAACAGGCTACGCCTGGCCTCTACGCCTGAGCCTCTAGTCAGATAGTAAGGTCTGGACACGCTCAGAGAACAGGAGCTACGCCTGGCCTCTAGTCAGATAGTAAGGTCTGGACACGCTCAGAGCAGGGGCTACACCTGGCCTCTAGTCAGATAGTAAGGTCTGGACACGCTCAGAGAGAACAGGAGCTACGCCTGGCCTCTAGTCAGATAGTAAGGTCTGGACACGCTCAGAGAGAACAGGAGCTACGCCTGGCCTCTAGTCAGATAGTAAGGTCTGGACACGCTCAGAGAGAACAGGAGCTACGCCTGGCCTCTAGTCAGATAGTAAGGTCTGGATACGCTCAGAGAGAACAGGAGCTACGCCTGGCCTCTAGTCAGATAGTAAGGTCTGGACACGCTCAGAGAGAACAGGAGCTACGCCTGGCCTCTAGTCAGATAGTAAGGTCTGGACACGCTCAGAGAGAACAGGAGCTACGCCTGGCCTCTAGTCAGATAGTAAGGTCTGGACACGCTCAGAGAGAACAGGAGCTACGCCTGGCCTCTAGTCAGATAGTAAGGTCTGGACACGCTCAGAGAGAACAGGAGCTACGCCTGGCCTCTAGTCAGATAGTAAGGTCTGGACACGCTCAGAGAGAACAGGAGCTACGCCTGGCCTCTAGTCAGATAGTAAGGTCTGGACACGCTCAGAGAGAACAGGAGCTACGCCTGGCCTCTAGTCAGATAGTAAGGTCTGGACACGCTCAGAGAGAACAGGAACTACGCCTGGCCTCTAGTCAGATAGTAAGGTCTGGACACGCTACAGTCAGAGAACTGGAGGAGCTACGCCTGGCCTCTAGTCAGATAGTAAGGTCTGGACACGCTCAGAGAGAACAGGAGCTACGCCTGGCCTCTAGTCAGATAGTAAGGTCTGGACACGCTCAGAGAGAACAGGAGCTACGCCTGGCCTCTAGTCAGATAGTAAGGTCTGGACACGCTCAGAGAGAACAGGAGCTACGCCTGGCCTCTAGTCAGATCTGGAGTAAGGTCTGGACACGCTCAGAGAGAACAGGAACTACGCCTGGCCTCTAGTCAGATAGTAAGGTCTGGACACGCTCAGAGAGAACAGGAGCTACGCCTGGCCTCTAGTCAGATAGTAAGGTCTGGACACGCTCAGAGAGAACAGGAGCTACGCCTGGCCTCTAGTCAGATAGTAAGGTCTGGACACGCTCAGAGAGAACAGGGCTACGCCTGGCCTCTAGTCAGATAGTAAGGTCTGGACACGCTCAGAGAGAACAGGAGCTACGCCTGGCCTCTAGTCAGATAGTAAGGTCTGGACACGCTCAGAGAGAACAGGAGCTACGCCTGGCCTCTAGTCAGATAGTAAGGTCTGGACACGCTCAGAGAGAACAGGAGCTACGCCTGGCCTCTAGTCAGATAGTAAGGTCTGGACACGCTCAGAGAGAACAGGGGCTACGCCTGGCCTCTAGTCAGATAGTAAGGTCTGGACACGCTCAGAGAGAACAGGGGCTACGCCTGGCCTCTAGTCAGATAGTAAGGTCTGGATACGCTCAGAGAGAACAGGAGCTACGCCTGGCCTCTAGTCAGATAGTAAGGTCTGGACACGCTCAGAGAGAACAGGAGCTACGCCTGGCCTCTAGTCAGATAGTAAGGTCTGGACACGCTCAGAGAGAACAGGAGCTACGCCTGGCCTCTAGTCAGATAGTAAGGTCTGGACACGCTCAGAGAGAACAGGAGCTACGCCTGGCCTCTAGTCAGATAGTAAGGTCTGGACACGCTCAGAGAGAACAGGAGCTACGCCTGGCCTCTAGTCAGATAGTAAGGTCTGGATACGCTCAGAGAGAACAGGAGATACGCCTGGCCTCTTGTCAGATAGTAAGGTCTGGACACGCTCAGAGAGAACAGGAGCTACGCCTGGCCTCTAGTCAGATAGTAAGGTCTGGACACGCTCAGAGAGAACAGGGGCTACGCCTGGCCTCTAGTCAGATAGTAAGGTCTGGACACGCTCAGAGAGAACAGGAGCTACGCCTGGCCTCTAGTCAGATAGTAAGGTCTGGACACGCTCAGAGAGAACAGGAGCTACGCCTGGCCTCTAGTCAGATAGTAAGGTCTGGACACGCTCAGAGAGAACAGGAGCTACGCCTGGCCTCTAGTCAGATAGTAAGGTCTGGACACGCTCAGAGAGAACAGGAACTACGCCTGGCCTCTAGTCAGATAGTAAGGTCTGGACACGCTCAGAGAGAACAGGGCTACGCCTGGCCTCTAGTCAGATAGTAAGGTCTGGACACGCTCAGAGAGAACAGGAGCTACGCCTGGCCTCTAGTCAGATAGTAAGGTCTGGACACGCTCAGAGAGAACAGGAGCTACGCCTGGCCTCTAGTCAGATAGTAAGGTCTGGACACGCTCAGAGAGAACAGGAGCTACGCCTGGCCTCTAGTCAGATAGTAAGGTCTGGACACGCTGGCCTCAGAGATAGTAACAGAGAGAACAGGAACTACGCCTGGCCTCTAGTCAGATAGTAAGGTCTGGACACGCTCAGAGAGAACAGGAGCTACGCCTGTCCTCTAGTCAGATAGTAAGGTCTGGACACGCTCAGAGAGAACAGGAGCTACGCCTGGCCTCTAGTCAGATAGTAAGGTCTGGACACGCTCAGAGAGAACAGGGCTACGCCTGGCCTCTAGTCAGATAGTAAGGTCTGGACACGCTCAGAGAGAACAGGAGCTACGCCTGGCCTCTAGTCAGATAGTAAGGTCTGGACACGCTCAGAGAGAACAGGGAGCTACGCCTGGCCTCTAGTCAGATAGTAAGGTCTGGACACGCTCAGAGAGAACAGGGGCTACGCCTGGCCTCTAGTCAGATAGTAAGGTCTGGACACGCTCAGAGAGAACAGGAACTACGCCTGGCCTCTAGTCAGATAGTAAGGTCTGGACACGCTCAGAGAGAATAGGGGCTACGCCTGGCCTCTAGTCAGATAGTAAGGTCTGGACACGCTCAGAGAGAACAGGAACTACGCCTGGCCTCTAGTCAGATAGTAAGGTCTGGACACGCTCAGAGAGAACAGGAACTACGCCTGGCCTCTAGTCAGATAGTAAGGTCTGGACACGCTCCAGAGAGAACAGGAGCTACGCCTGGCCTCTAGTCAGATAGTAAGGTCTGGACACGCTCAGAGAGAACAGGAGCTACGCCTGGCCTCTAGTCAGATAGTAAGGTCTGGATAGTAAGGTCTGCTCAGAGAGAACAGGAGCTACGCCTGGCCTCTAGTCAGATAGTAAGGTCTGGATACGCTCAGAGAGAACAGGAGCTACGCCTGGCCTCTAGTCAGATAGTAAGGTCTGGACACGCTCAGAGAGAACAGGAGCTACGCCTGGCCTCTAGTCAGATAGTAAGGTCTGGATACGCTCAGAGAGAACAGGAGCTACGCCTGGCCTCTAGTCAGATAGTAAGGTCTGGATACGCTCAGAGAGAACAGGAGCTACGCCTGGCCTCTAGTCAGATAGTAAGGTCTGGACACGCTCAGAGAGAACAGGAGCTACGCCTGGCCTCTAGTCAGATAGTAAGGTCTGGACACGCTCAGAGAGAACAGGAGCTACGCCTGGCCTCTAGTCAGATAGTAAGGTCTGGACACGCTCAGAGAGAACAGGAGCTACGCCTGGCCTCTAGTCAGATAGTAAGGTCTGGACACGCTCAGAGAGAACAGGAGCTACGCCTGGCCTCTAGTCAGATAGTAAGGTCTGGACACGCTCAGAGAGAACAGGGGCTACGCCTGGCCTCTAGTCAGATAGTAAGGTCTGGACACGCTCAGAGAGAACAGGAACTACGCCTGGCCTCTAGTCAGATAGTAAGGTCTGGACACGCTCAGAGAGAACAGGAACTACGCCTGGCCTCTAGTCAGATAGTAAGGTCTGGACACGCTCAGAGAGAACAGGAGCTACGCCTGGCCTCTAGTCAGATAGTAAGGTCTGGACACGCCTGGCAGTCAGAGAACAGGAGACTACGCCTGGCCTCTAGTCAGATAGTAAGGTCTGGACACGCTCAGAGAGAACAGGAGCTACGCCTGTCCTCTAGTCAGATAGTAAGGTCTGGACACGCTCAGAGAGAACAGGAGCTACGCCTGGCCTCTAGTCAGATAGTAAGGTCTGGATACGCTCAGAGAGAACAGGGGCTACACCTGGCCTCTAGTCAGATAGTAAGGTCTGGACACGCTCAGAGAGAACAGGAGCTACGCCTGGCCTCTAGTCAGATAGTAAGGTCTGGACACGCTCAGAGAGAACAGGGGCTACGCCTGGCCTCTAGTCAGATAGTAAGGTCTGGACACGCTCAGAGAGAACAGGAGCTACGCCTGGCCTCTAGTCAGATAGTAAGGTCTGGACACGCTCAGAGAGAACAGGAGCTACGCCTGGCCTCTAGTCAGATAGTAAGGTCTGGACACGCTCAGAGAGAACAGGGGCTACGCCTGGCCTATAGTCAGATAGTAAGGTCTGGATACGCTCAGAGAGAACAGGGGCTACACCTGGCCTCTAGTCAGATAGTAAGATCTGGACACGCTCAGAGAGAATAGGAGCTACGCCTGGCCTCTAGTCAGATAGTAAGGTCTGGACACGCTCAGAGAGAACAGGAACTACGCCTGGCCTCTAGTCAGATAGTAAGGTCTGGGCACGCTCAGAGAGAATAGGAGCTACGCCTGGCCTCTAGTCAGATAGTAAGGTCTGGACACGCTCAGAGAGAACAGGAACTACGCCTGGCCTCCAGTCAGATAGTAAGGTCTGGACACGCTCAGAGAGAACAGGAACTACGCCTGGCCTCTAGTCAGATAGTAAGGTCTGGACACGCTCAGAGAGAACAGGGGCTACGCCTGGCCTCTAGTCAGATAGTAAGGTCTGGACACGCTCAGAGAGAACAGGGGCTACATACAGTAAGACCAGGGCTAGAGCAAAGCACTCTATCCACTGTGCCCTGTACAATCTCTGTTTCAATTATCTCTTACTCACCCATTCTCCTTGTGAGGGGGTTGTCAGAGTGCGATTGGAGTGATTACTCCCTTAGAGCTGTGCTCTGTGTGGAGCTACGAAAAATAAAATAAGTCATAAAAGACAAGCTCTCACAGAAAGGGCAGCGAGTGCAGCAGGCTCAAGGCTCACTGTCTGAGTAAAATAGTTCACTGACAGAAGACTAAACTCTCACTCAACCCCTGACAACCAGGAGGGACAAAGACATGGAAAAAGACAGGAATATACGATATAACAGCAGCCTCAACTCAAGTTAGCAGTAAGCCAGTTAGACTAAAGTTAGTCTGATTTGTCTGAGCATGCATGCATGATTCAGCAAATACCGTGCCTTCGGGAAGTATTCACATCCCTTGACTTTTTCCATACTTCGTTGTGTTACATCCTGAATTGAAATGAATTAAATGTAGATGTTGTGTCACCGGCCTACACACAATACCCCATAATGTCAAAGTGGAATTATGCTTTTAGAACGTTACAAATGAATAAAAAATGAAAAGCTGAAATGTCTTGAGTCAATAAGTATTCAACACCTTGGTTATGGCAAGCCTAAATAAGTTCAGGATAAAAACAAAATGGTTTAACAAGTCACACAATGAGTTGCATGGACTCACTCTGTGAGCAATAATAGTGTTTAACATGATTTCTGAATGACTACCTCATCTCTATACCCCAGGCATACAATTATCTGTAAGGTCCCTCAGTCGAGCAGTACATTTCAAATACAGATTCAACCACAAAGACTAAGAAGGTGTCCCAATGCCTCACAAAGAAGGACAGCTATTGGTACTGTAGATGGGTAAGCATTGTAAAGTTATTAAGCATTGTATAGTTAGTTATTCATTACACTTTGGAAGGTGTATCAATGCACCCAGTCACTACAAAGATATAGGCGTCCTTCCTAACTCAGTTGCCAGAGAGGAAGAAAATTGCTCAGGGATTTCACCATGAGGCCAATGGTGACTTTAAAACAGTTACAGAGTTTAATGGCTGTGATAGGAGATAACTGAGGATGGATCAACAACATTGTAGTTACTCCACAATGCTAATCTAAATGACAGAGTGAAAAGAAGGAAGCCTGTACAGAATAAAAATATTCCAAAATATGTATCCTATTTGCACTTAAGAACGTGGCATGACTTAATGTCCTGAAAACAAAGTGTAATGTTTGGGGCAAATCCAACAACATCACTGAATACCACGCTTCATATGTTGAAGCATGGTGGTGGCTGCATCATGTTATGGGTATGCTTGTCAACGGCAAGGACTAGGGAGTTTTTTTTAGATAAAAAGAAAAGGTATACAGCTAAGCAAAGGCAAAATCCTAGAAGAAAACCTAGTTCAGTCTGCTATCCAACAGACACTGGGAGACAATTTCACCTTTCAGCATATACACAAAGCCAACTTTACACTGGAGTTGCTTACCAAGATGACATTGAATGTTCCTGAGTGGCTTAGTTACAGTTTTGACTTAAATCAGCTTGAAAGTCTATGGCAAGACTTTAAAATGTCTGTCTAGCAATGATCAACAACCAACTTTACAGAGTTTGAAGAATGTTTTAAAGAATAATGTTCAAATATTGTACAATCCAGGTGTACAAAGCTCTTAGAGACTTACCCAGACAGACTCACAGCTGTAATCGCTGCTAAACGTGAGTCTAACATGTTTTGACTCAGGGGGTTGAATACATATCTAATAAAGATATACTTGTGTTTAATTTGTCTTTTTTTATATATATATTTTTTTTTACAAATGTTAGAGTATTTTGTGTAGATCGCTGACAAAAAAATGGCAATTAAATACATTTGAATCCCACCATCTAACCCAGGTCTGATATACTTCATTGGTTCACTATATGTATGTACTGTATCTGGATACAGTACTATTTCCATACCTCTGAGAGGGTGGTGTCGAGCTGGAAGATCTGTCCCTCCCCCTCCACCTGTCGAACACACAGCTTACAGGCCAGGTTGACGGTGCTGGGACAGAACCTCTCCAGGGTGAAAGTACAGTGGAGGTTCCTCTGGGACCCAGACCACACCTGCTGGAATGACAACTCCTGGGGAGAGAAGGGGGTGGGGGTTATACTAGCACCAAGGGTGTTTGTGTGTGTCTTTACATTCCGTGTGTGTGTGTACCTGGTACTTGGCTAGTAGCTTGCTTTTCCACAGTGTGTGTGGGACATCGTGGATGGACAGTCGCAGGTTGTGGGTGCTGTCCTTGAAGTTGAGTGTCTTTGGTTCGTCCAGGAGTTTCCCTCCCATCTGTTTCTCCATCTGCAAAACCTCCTACAGGCACACAGAGACAGGCACACAGAGACAGACACACAGAGACAGACACACAGAGACAGACACACAGAGACAGACACACAGAGACAGACACACAGAGACAGACACACAGCGACAGAAACACAGCGTCAAACACACAGCGACAGATACACAGCGACAGATACACAGAGACAGACACACAGAGACAGACACACAGAGACAGACACACAGAGACAGACACACAGCGACAGAAACACAGCGTCAAACACACAGTGACAGATACACAGTGACAGATACACAGTGACAGATACACAGTGACAGATACACAGTGACAGATACACAGTGACAGATACACAGTGACAGATACACAGAGACAGATACACAGTGACAGATACACAGTGACAGATACACAGTGACAGATACACAGTGACAGATACACAGAGACAGATACACAGTGACAGATACACAGTGACAGATACACAGTGACAGATACACAGTGACAGATACACAGTGACAGATACACAGCGACAGATACACAGCGACAGATACACAGCGACAGATACACAGCGACAGATACACAGCGACAGATACACAGCGACAGATACACAGTGACAGATACACAGTGACAGATACACAGAGACAGATACACAGTGACAGATACACAGTGACAGATACACAGTGACAGATACACAGTGACAGATACACAGTGACAGATACACAGTGACAGATACACAGTGACAGATACACAGTGACAGATACACAGTGACAGATACACAGTGACAGATACACAGTGACAGATACACAGTGACAGATACACAGTGACAGATACACAGTGACAGATACACAGTGACAGATACACAGTGACAGATACACAGAGACAGATACACAGTGACAGATACACAGCGACAGATACACAGCGACAGATACACAGTGACAGATACACAGTGACAGATACACAGTGACAGATACACAGT
Organism: Oncorhynchus keta; assembly: GCF_023373465.1. Classification (NCBI taxonomy): domain Eukaryota; kingdom Metazoa; phylum Chordata; class Actinopteri; order Salmoniformes; family Salmonidae; genus Oncorhynchus; species Oncorhynchus keta. The sequence continues at coordinate 35,608,722 of NC_068432.1, forward strand.
GACAGATACACAGTGACAGAAACACAGTAACAGATACACAGCGACAGATACACAGCGACATACACACAGAGACAGACACACAGAGACAGGCACACAGAGACAGACACACAGAGACAGACACACAGAGACAGACACACAGAGACAGACACACAGTGAAAGAAAAGTTTAGTAATAACCGTGATCATTCTGAATCTCACTACTCATTCCCAAACATAATAACCGTGATCATTCTGAATCTCACAACTCATTCCCAAACATAATAACCGTGATCATTCTGAATCTCACTACTCATTCCCAAACATAATAACCGTGATCATTCTGAATCTCACAACTCATTCCCAAACATAATAACCGTGATCATTCTGAATCTCACTACTCATTCCCAAATATAATAACCGTGATCATTCTGAATCTCACTACTCATTCCCAAACATAATAACCGTGATCATTCTGAATCTCACTACTCATTCCCAAATATAATAACCCGGTCCTATTCTCCTCCTTAAAAAGTAGTAATGAGACCTTGTGGAAGGAGGTGATGGGGGAAGGACAATGGGGGAGGAGGAGATATAAATATCAAATATGGCTCATATTTGCAAGGGCACGGCACCATTTCTCTAGGAGCAGCTTGGCCTTGGAGATTATATTCAAATGCATGTGCTCATCTACCCTTGTTACTGCACACAAACACAGCCCCCACTGCTTACCAGCCTACCTGCCTCCCACACTGCATCTGCTGGCTACACACACACACACACACACACACACACACACACACACACACACACACACACACACACACACACACACACACACACACACACACACACACACACACACACACACACACACACACACACACACACACACACACACACACACACACACACACACTTACTTTGAATGAGTCCTGTGTGTCATCCAGGCAGTAAACTCTAATGTGGTACTCAAGGGCGGGGCAGGTGACGGGGCCGAAGATGGCCAGTTTCAGTCTCTTGGTGGTGGCCGCGCTGCAGGACTGGCCCACCAGGCAGTATGTCCCTAGGGTCTCTGTCAGGATGTGACATGCCTCCTCATCCATCTGGATGTAACAGGGAGTGGTGAAGTTCTCCTCTCCTACCACCACCACCTCCTAGAGAGAGAGGGGGGGGGGGGGTGAGAGAGTGTGTGTGTGTGTGTGTATCTGCATATAAGTGCCTGCATACGTGTGTAAGCATATAATGTCTGTAACAATAGACCAACATGTATGAGGTAATAGCATAATGTCCCTCTCCTTGTGACAGTGCTCGATGGATCATGTCAGAGCATATTCCTGTTTCATTACTGGTGTCTGGGTCTAACTGAGTCTAAGAGGATCCTGCAGGGATCTTTATCCTGACGCTCCTATGAGCAGCACACCCCCCTGGCATCCATTCAGCCATTATGAGACGGATAGACAGAAGAGGAATGACAGTATTTCATAGTGTGTGTGTGGGTAGATGTGGGTGTGTGTGACAGTATTTTCTATTGAGCCAGGCTGTTTAACACAGTATTATAGCTGGTCATTAGCCTCTGGTCCTGGGGTTCGGTATGAGTGTTCCACAATGGGGGGATAACTATAATACAGAGTAGAAAACTGGGCTAAACTGGGCCTCACACACACACACACACACACACACACACACACACACACACACACACACACAGCCACTTATAGTGTTTACAGTATATACTGTTGTTTATTCTCCACACAGTCGATCCTAATAGACCTACTACTATACATACCATTTTCTTTTCCAAATGATATGCTGTTTATACACACCACATATTTATATTCTGGACTCTACTCTGGATTGTAGCTAAAACTGCCGAGTGTAGAGAGTATAGGGATATTGTTATCCACGTCGGCATGAACGATGTTAAGATGAAACAGTCAGAGGTCACCAAGCGCAACATAGCTTCAGTGTATTAATCAGGGTTAGGGTTAGGGATACCATCGATCACCACATTCTTTTGGAGAGATTGGAAACCCGAATTGGTCTACACGGACAAGTTCTGGCCTGGTCTAGATCTTATCAGTCGGAAAGATATCAGTTTGTCTCTGTGAATGGTTTGTCCTCTGACAAATCAACTGTAAATTTCAGTGTTCACTATATATTTTACCTCTTGGGGATGTCATTTGAAAACATAATGTTAACTTTCACTGCAAAACAGAGATGCTTGTTATAGGTCCCAAGAAACAAAGAGATATTCTGTTGAATCTGACAATTAATCTTGATGGTTGACAGTCGTCCCAAATAAAACTGTGAAGGACCTCGGCGTTACTCTGGACCCTGAGCTCTCATTTGATGAACATATCAAGATTGTTTCAAGGACAGCTTTTTTCCATCTGCGTAACATTGCAAAGGTGTGAATTTAAGTATGCTCTCTCTAATTCTCCATTTCTCTCTTTCTTTCTTTCTCTCTCTCGGGGAACCAGAGCCCTAGGACTACCTGGCATGATGACTCCTTGCTGTCCCCAGTCCACCTGGCCGTGCTGCTGCTCCAGTTTCAACTGTTCTGCCTGCAGCTATGGAACCCTGACCTGTTCACCGGACGTGCTACCTGTCCCAGACCTGCTGTTTTCAACTCTCTAGAGACAGCAGGAGCAGTACAGATTCTGTCACGATTGTCTAATGAATAAATGGACCAAGGCGCAGCGTGTGTTGAGTTCCAAATGTTTATTAAATGAAACTCACAAAAACAATACAGAGTAACGAAACGTGACGGAAATGCAGTGCTCACAGGCACTACACAAAAACAAGATCCCAGAAAAACCCAGGGGGAAAAGGCTGCCTAAATATGATCCCAATCAGAGATAACGATAGACAGCTGCCTCTGATTGGGAACCATACCAGGCCAACATAGAAATATAACAACTAGAGTACCCACCCTAGTCACACCGACCTAACCAATAATAAAATAATAAAAGGCTCTCTATGGTCAGGGCATGACAGATACTCTCAATGATCGGATATGAAAAGCCAACTTACATTTACTCCTGAGGTGCTGACCTGTTGCACCCTCAACAACTACTGTGATTATTATTATTTGACCATGCTGGTCATTTATGAACATTTGAACATCTTGGTCATGTTCTGTTATAATTTCCACCCGGCACAGCCAGAAGAGGACTGGCCACCCCTCATAGCCTGGTTCCTCTCTAGGTTTCTTCCTAGGTTTTGGCCTTTCTAGGGAGTTTTTCCTAGCCACCGTGCTTCTACACCTGCATTGCTTGCTGTTTGGGGTTTTAGGCTGGGTTTCTGTACAGCACATTGAGATATCAGCTGATGTAAGAAGGGCTATATAAATACATTTGATTAATTTGATTGTTAATTTGACTTGTGTCATTTCTTGATTCCTCGTTTAGATGTAGATTATTTGTGTATTTGCATTGTATTTCATTGACATTTGTATTTTTTGACCCTCTTTTTCTCCCCAATTTCGTGGTATCCAATTGTTAGTAGCTACTATCTTGTCTCATCGCTACAACTCCCATACGGGCTCGGGAGAGACGAAGGTCTCTCCGATACACAACCCAACCAAGCCGCACTGCTTCTTAACACAGCGCGCATCCAACCCAACTGCCCTGTTGGAGCTAGTAACATCAACATTTAGCTGCATCTGCTGTAACACCTGCAAACATGTGTACGCAACCAATACATGTTGATTTGATTTTGATTTGACACACACACACATGTAAACACACACACACAGGCACAGGGAAGTGATTTATTTACTCAATTCATCACGGCCAATGTTCTACACTCCAGAAACACACATATTCCATCATCAATCATGATGCGGTGACAGTGACGTGTGCAGAAAGACTCAATGAGGAGAGACTTACTGAGGCAGAGAGACCACCTGTTACTCATAACTCTCTGCTATCTTCATCCACACACACACACACACACACACACACACACACACACACACACACACACACACACACACACACACACACACACACACACACACACACACACACACACACACACACACACACACACACACACACACACACACACACACAAACCCACACACACACACACACACACACACACACACACACACATACACACACACACACACACACACACACACACACACACACACACACACACACACACACACACACACACACACACACACACACACACACACACACACACACACACACACACACACACACACACACACACACACACACACACACACACACACACACACACACACACACACACACACACACACACATACAAACACACACACACATACAAACACAAATATACACTTGCACCCTAGCTCCCATGCACGCACCCACCTATCCACACACCCAGAAGTCTCCTGCTGTGCTTTCACACACACCGACACCGACACACACACATACACACACACAAACACATACACACACTTTTCTCTAACAGCTCCATGTACTGGACATATCCAATGAGATGTGATTATTCACACCGGATGATGGTAATATATTACACTGCAGTTCGAACATCTCATTCCAAAATCATGGGCATTAATATGTATTTGGTCCCCCCTTTGCTGCTATAACTGCCTCCACTCTTCAGGGAAAACTATCCACTCGATGTTGGAACATTGCTTCGGGGACTTGCTCCCATTCAGCAACAAAAGCATTAGTGAGGTTGGGCACTGATGTTGGACGATTAGGCCTGGCTCGCAGTTGGCGTTCCAATTCATCCCAAAGGTGTTTGATGGGGTTGAGGTCAGGGCTCTATGCAGGCCACTCAAGTTCTTCCACACCGATCTCGACAAACCATTCTGTATGGACCTCACTTTGTGCACAGGGGCCTTGTCATGCTGAAACAGGAAAGGGCCTTTCCCAAATTGTTGCCACAATGTTGGAAGCACAGAATCATCTAGAATGTCATTGTATGCTGTAGTATTAAGATGTCCCTTCACTGGAACTAAGGGGCCTAGCCCGAACCATGAAAAACAGCCCCAGACCAATATTCCTCCTCCACCAAACTTTACAGTTGGCACGATGCATTGGGGTAGGTAGGGTTCTCCTAGCATCCAATGGAGGTGTGCTTTACACCTCTCCTGCTGACGCTTGGCATTGCGCATGGTGATCTTAGGCTTTGGTGCGGCTGGTCGGCCATAGAAACCCATTTCATGAAGCTCCCGACGAACAGTTATTGTGCTGACTTTGTTGCTCCTAGACGTTTCCACTTCACAATAACAGCACTTACAGTTGACCGTGGTAGCTCTACCAGGGCATAAATTTGACGAACTGACTTGTTGGAAAGGTGGCATCCTATGACTGTGCCACGTTGAATGTCACTGAGATCTTCAATAAAGCCATTCTACTGCCAATGTTGGTCTATGAAGATTGCATGGTTGTGTACCTGAATTTATACACCTGTCACAACGGGTGTGGCTGAAATAGCCGAATCCACTAATTTGAAGGGTTGTTCACATACTTTTGTATATATAGTGCATTTACCCAGATGCTGAATCTCTCACTATGACTGTCTATCTGTCTGTCTGTCTGACGGCCTGACTGTCTGACTACTTGACTGACGACTGCTTGTTGACCTGACTGTCTGTCTGACTGCCTGTTGGCCTGTCTGTCTGTCTGACTGCCTCTCTATGGGGAGAATTAGAAGAGATAGCTACCATTTTCTGTCATAGAAAACACAATATATCACCAGTCCTTTGTGTGTTGTTGGCCTCAGCTCAGTGGGAAGAAAAGCTCATATAAAGCAACTAGCCGTCACCTCAGGATATTACCATCCACACAGCTGACAGGCTGAGATATAGTCAATACTTATTTTTCTGTTTAAATGCTTTCACTCCACAATCTTGTTTTATTGCCTGGCCAGAGCCAATCCATCAAAGTCATATACTGTACAGTAAGTAGCCAAAAATAAGACTGTATATTACGGATGTTTTTGTTTTTCTTGCAGCTCTGAAGGTTTATAAGTATCTTTATCAACAGAGCTGACAAAGAGAGTCCAAGGCACATCTAATGAAGTTTCTCTCAGGACAGGCAGTTCTTCTGTTTTTGATGTAGTAGAACGAACGACTAAAAACTAAAAAATACTCAAGCCAGTCTCTCAGTACCACATCAGAACCCACATCTCTCTCAGAGTCACTCACAGTCTCTCTCTCCCACACTGACTGCAGAGGGGTCAGGTGGTTAAAATATAGAGGGATCTAGTTTATGTTTCCAACACACAACCCTGAACCCTAAAACCCACCGCTTTCAAAAGTCTGAATCTAGAATTCTAAGAATCTCCGAAATAATACAGGAATCTAGTTTATCCTATCAAAAGTGTTCTATACAACCTTCAATTAAAATAAACCCCACTGATTTCTATAGACGTGTATGACGGGATGTAGGAATCTAGGAAAAAATACAGGAAGCTAGGAAACTAGCATTCCTCTTCCAACACCCTTAACTAGTCTTCACCCCACTGCTTTCTGTAGGACTATATCTTAGTGAAACTCATACAGAAACCCACAGACCTTGAGTGGTAGAGCAGGGCTGTATCAGCTCTGATGGAATGAGAGGCTAGAGGCTGTTGCTAAGCAGCTGAAGGATTATAGAGCCAGACCAGGGCTGTGTATGAGAGGATGGGAGTATCAGTGCATGAGTTGACAGGCCAGCTAGCTCTGGAAGGAAACCACTTCAGTGTTTTACATCAACACTCAAATATTTTTTATTTATTTATTTTACCTTTATTTAACCAGGCAAGTCAGTTAAGAACAAATTCTTATTTTCAATGACGGCCTAGGAAGAGTGGGTTAACTGCCTGTTCAGAGGCAGAACGACAGATTTGTACCTTGTCAGCTCAGGGGTTTGAACTTGCAGTTCCGGTTACTAGTCCAACGCTCTAACCACTAGGCTACCCTGCCGCCCCAATACATCCCTTCCCATGTCAATACTACAGAACCCCAGTGACTAGTCTATCTGACAGTAAAATGAACAACCAGATGATTTCCAGACAATTAATAAAGAATAATTGATAGGTTAACAACTACTGACAATTGTATTATATTTGACATATTAGAGTAGAATTCAGCACCCCAAGCTAAGGAAAAAGAAGGCATCTTTCATTTGCAGCACGACTCAACTGCAAGGGAAAGAATGAGTGTGTAGGAGGGTAAAATTAAACTGAGAAAGTGTGACTTTGTGTGTGTATCAGAGATATTACATGTACAGTGCATTCGGAAAGTATTCAGACCCCTTGACTTTTTTCACATTTTGTTATGTTACAGGCTTATTCTGGTAGGTGAGCAAATACTTATGTCATGCAATAAAATGCAAATGAATTACTTAAAAATCATACAATGTGATTTTCTGGATTTTAGTTTTAGATTCCATCTCTCACAGTTGAAGTGTACCTATGATAAAAATTACAGACCTCTACATGCTTTGTAATTAGGAAAACCTGCAAAATCGGCAGTGTATCAAATATTTGTTCTCCCCACTGTAAGTATTCAGACCCTTTACTCAGTCATTTGTTGAAGCACCTTTGGCAGAGATTACAGCCTCGAGTCTTCTTGGGTATGACACTACTAACTTGGCACACTTGAGTTTCTCCCATTCTTCTCTGCAGATCCTCTCAAGCTCTGTCAGGTTGGATGTGGTGCGTCACTTCACAGCTATTTCAGGTCTCTCCAGAGATGTTAGATGGGGTTCAAGTCCGGGCTCTGACTGGACCGCTCAAGAACATTCAGAGACTTGTCCCAAAGCCACTCCGCGTTGTCTTGGCTGTGTGCTTAGGGTCGTTGTCCTGTTGGAAGGTGGAGCTTCATCCCATTCTGAGTTCCCGAGTGCTCTGGAGCAGGTTTTCATCAAGGATCTCTCTGTACTTTGCTCAGTTCATCTTTCCCTCAAACATCCCCACAGCATGATGCCGCCACCACCATGCTTCACCGTAGGGATGGTGCCAGGTTTTCTCCAGATGTGACGCTTGGTGGTGCTCCATTATGGTTTCATCAGACCAGATAATCTTATTCTCATGGTCCGAGAGTCCTTTAGGTGACTTTTGGCAAACTCCAAATGGGCTGTCACGTGCCTTTTACTGAGGAGTGACTTCCATCTGGCCACTCTACCATAAAGGCCTTATTGTTGGAGTGCTGCAGAGATGGTTGTACTTCTGGAAGGTTCTCCTATGTCCACAGAGGATCTCTGGAGCTCTGTCAAATTGACCTTAGGGTTCTTGGTCACCTCCCTGACCAAAGCCCTTCTCCCCTGATTGCTCAGTTTGGGCTGGCAGCCAGCTCTAGGAAGAGTCTTGGTGGTTCCAAACTTCTTCCATTTAAGAATGTATTTATTTATTTATGTATTTTTACTTCACCTTTACTTAACCAGGTAGGCTAGTTGAGAACAAGTTCTCATTTGCAACTGCGACCTGGCCAAGATAAAGCGTATCAATTCGACACATACAACAACACAGAGTTACACATGGAATAAACAAAACATACAGTCAATAATACAGAAGAAAACAAAAAGTCTATATACAGTGAGTGCAAATGAGGTAGGTTAAGGAAATAAATAGGCCATGGTGGCGAAGTAATTACAATATAGCAATTAAACACTGGAATGGCTTCCTGTCCAAGCAAGGGCTGATTTTAAGGTTTTACTGCTAACCTACAAAGCATTACATGGGCTTGTTCCTACCTATCTCTCTGATTTGGTCCTGCCGTACATACCTACACGTACGCTACGGTCACAAGACGCAGGCCTCCTAATTGTCCCTAGAATTTCTAAGCAAACAGCTGGAGGCAGGGCTTTCTCCTATAGAGCTCCATTTTTATGGAACGGTCTGCCTACCCATGTCAGAGAAGCAAACTCGGTCTCAACCTTTAAGTCTTTACTAAAGACTCATCTCTTCAGTGGGTCATACCCCAGCCCTTGCTGTCTCTGCCTGGCCGGTTCCCCTCTTTCCACTGGGATTCTCTGCCTCTAACCCTATTACAGGGGCTGAGTCACTGGCTTACTGGGGCTCTCTCATGCCGTCCCTGCAGGGGGTGCGTCACCTGAGTGGGTTGATTCACTGTTGTGGTCATCCTGTCTGGGTTGGCACCCCCCCCCCCCCACTTGGGCTGTGCCGTGGCGGAGATCTTTGTGGGCTATACTCAGCCTTGTATCAGGATGGTAAGTTGGTGGTTGAAGATATCCCTCTAGTGGTGTGGGGGCTGTGCTTTGGCAAAGTGGGTGGGGTTATATCCTTACTGTTTGGCCCTGTCCGGGGGTGTCCTCGGATGGGGCCACAGTGTCTCCTGTCCCCTCCTGTCTCAGCCTCCAGTATTTATGCTGCAGTAGTTTGTGTCGGGGGGCTAGGGTCAGTTTGTTATATCTGGAGTACTTCTCCTGTCCTAATTCGGTGTGCATTCTCTAATTCTCTCCTTCTTTCTTTCTCTCTCTCGGAGGACCTGAGCCCTAGGACCATGCTCCAGGACTACCTGACATGATGACTCCTTGCTGTCCCCAGTCCACCTGGCCATGCTGCTGCTCCAGTTTCAACTGACCTGAGCCCTAGGACCATGCCCCAGGACTACCTGACATGATGACTCCTTGCTGTCCCCAGTCCACCTGGCCATGCTGCTGCTCCAGTTTCAACTGTTCTGCCTTACTATTATTCGACCATGCTGGTCATTTATGAACATTTGAACATCTTGGCCATGTTCTGTTATAATCTCCACCCGGCACAGCCAGAAGAGGACGGGCCACCCCACATATGCTCTCTCTAATTCTCTCTTTCTTTCTTTCTTTCTCTCTCTCGGAGGACCTGAGCCCTAGGACCGTGCCCCAGGACTACCTGACATGATGACTCCTTGCTGTCCCCGGTCCACTTGACTGTGCTGCTGCTCCAGTTTCAACTGTTCTGCCTTGTTATTATTTGACCATGCTGGTCATTTATGAACATTTGAACATCTTGGCCATGTTCTGTTATAATCTCCACCTGGCACAGCCAGAAGAGGACTGGCCACCCCACATAGCCTGGTTCCTCTCTAGGTTTCTTCCTAGGTTTTGGCCTTTCTAGGGAGTTTTTCCTAGCCACCGTGCTTCTACACCTGCATTGCTTGCTGTTTGGGGTTTTAGGCTGGGTTTCTGTACAGCACTTTGAGATATCAGCTGATGTACGAAGGGCTATATAAATAAATGTGATTTGATTTGATTTGACTGGTAGATCGGCAGAAGATGAATGTGCAGGTAGAGATACTGGGGAGCAAAGGAGCAAAATAAATAAATAAATAAATAAATACCAGTATGGGCTGTTTACAGATAGGCTAAGTACAGGTGCAGTGATCTGTAAACTGCTCTGACAGCTGGTGCTTAATGCTAGTGAGGGAGATGTGAGTCTCCAGCTTCAGAGATTTTTGCAATTCGTTCCAGTCATGGGCAGCAGAGAACCAAAGGAGGAATTGGCTTTGGGGGTGACCAGTGAGATATACCTGCTGGAGCGCGTGCCACGAGTGGGTGCTGCTATGGTGACCAGTGAGTTGAGATAAGGCGGAGCTTTACCTAGCAGAGACTTGTAGATAACCTGTAACCAGTGGGTTTGGCGACGAGTATGAAGCGAGGGCCAACCAACGAGAGCGTACAGGTCGCAATGGTGGGTAGTGAATGGGCCTTTGGTGACAAAACGGATGGCACTGTGATAGACTGCATCCAGTTTGTTGAGTAGAGTGTTGGAGGCTATTTTATAGATGACATCACCGAAGTCGAGGATCAGTAGGATGGTCAGTTTTACGAGGGTATGTTTGGCAGCATGAGTGAAGGATGCTTTGTTGCGATATAGGAAGCCAATTCTAGATTTTGGATTGGTGATGCTTAATGTGAGTCTGGAAGGAGAGTTTACAGTCTAACCAGACACCTAGGTATTTGTAGTTGTCCACGTATTGTAAGTCAGAGCCGTCCAGAGTAGTGATGCTGGGCGGGCGAGCAGGTGCGGGCAGGGATCGGTTGAATAGCATGCATTTAGTTTTCCCTGCGTTTAAGAGCAGTTGGAGGCCACGGAAGAAGAGTTGTATGGCATTGAAGCTCGTCTGGAGGTTAGTTAACACAGTGTCCAAAGAGGGGCCAGATGTATACAGAATGGTGTCGTCTGCGTAGAGGTTTACCAGAGAATCACCAGCAGCAAGAGCAACATCATTGATGTATACAGAGAAGAGAGTCGGCCCAAGGATTGAACCCTGTGACACCCCCATAGAGACTGCCAGAGGTCCGGACAATAGGCCCTCCGATTTGACACACTGAACTCTATCAGAGTAGTAGGTAAACCAGGCGAGGCAATCATTTGAAAAACCAAGGCTGTCGAGTCTGCCAATAAGAATGTGGTGATTGACAGAGTCGGAAGCCTTGGCCAGGTCGATGGATACGGCTGCACAGTAATGTCTCTTATCGATGGCGGTTATGATGTAGTTAAGGACCTTGAGCGTGGCTGAGGTGCACCCATGACCAGCTCTGAAACCAGATTGCATAGTGGAGAAGGTACGGTGGGATTCAAAATGGTCGGTGATCTGTTTGGAATGATGGAGGCCACTGTGTTCTTTGGGACCTTCAATGCTGCAGAAATGTTTTGATACCTTTCCCCAGATCTGTGCCTCGACACAATCCTGTCTCGGAGCTCAATGGACAATTCCTTCGAACTCATGGCTTGGTTTTTGCTCTGACATGCACTGTTAACTGTGGGACCTTAGATAGACAGGTGTGTGCCTTTCCAAATCATGTCCAATCAATTGAATTGACCACAGGTGGACTCCAATCAAGTTGTAGAAACATCTCAAGGACGATCAATGGACACAGGATGCACCTGAGCTCAATTTCGAGTCTCATAGCAAAGGGTCTGAATACTTATGTAAATAAGTTATTTCTGTTCTTTATTTTTCATAAAATATTTCTAAAAAACTTTTTTTGCTTTGTCATTATGGGGTATTGTGTGTAGATTGATGAGGAAAACATTTAATGTAATCCAGTATAGAATAAGGCTTTTTGGAAAAAGTCAAGGGGTCTGAATACACAGGTGGTGGCGGAGGGGGGACAATGCTTTCCAGCTCTAAGGAGGTGTTCCTAGTGCAGAGGCGTTTGCATAGGCTGCATCTGCCTTCTGCTACTGCTAATTAAACCATTATGTTTGTATGTGTGCCTGTTTGTGTGCCTGTTTGTGTGTGTGTGTGTGTGTGTGTGTGTGTGTGTGTGTGTGTGTGTGTGTGTGTGTGTGTGTGTGTGTGTGTGTGTGTGTGTGTGTGTGTGTGTGTGTGTGTGTGTGTGAAGGATAAAAACAAAAGTCTGCTTTGTGTGTGAGGCTGGGCATGGGGCTATGTTCACAGAGACACCGGGGCAAACAATTTCTCATCATCACTGCTCTTAATGATGGGGCCTATGGGCAGAGAACTGTCACACACACGCACGCTCGCACGCACACACGCACGCACGCACGCACGCACGCACGCACGCACGCACGCACGCACACACACACACACACACACACACACACACACACACACACACACACACACACACACACACACACACACACACACACACACACACACACACAGAAGCGGAAAGACAGAGAGCCTTTGGGGGGAAATGCCAGCATGCTATTCCTCTGTCTCTAATTCAGCCTGTGCTGTGTGCAGGCTGTATGTATGTAGGCTGCTTTACACTCCTTGCTGTCAGATATGCAGTAGCTCATCCTATTCTCCTCTACAGGCCTGGGTAAAGGCCGGCCCGGAGGACGTATCCGGCCTGCAACCTGATTCACTACGGCCTGCAGAATCATGCTCAGATCACATAAAGAATTTGCAATAGTAATGTTCTGAAAATGAAAAGCCCAATGAATACTCGCCTTCGTGTAATGGTTTAACTCGCACTGCTTGTGGGACATCTATTTTGAAGACACACAAAAATAACAACTGCATGAGGACAGACAGTGACTGACATGTTACAAATACAAATAGTAGCTAGAAATGTGTTTTTCAAAGCTTTCAAAGAAAAGGAAAGTAGATAATGAATGTAGGGTTTCCAGCAAGAGTGGACATCCAAATATTTCTTTAGTAAGGTATCAGGGAAAGCGTTGTGCTTCGTGTGCAAAGAGAGCATCGCTGTCTTGAAAGACGACAACTTGTCCCGACACTTCCAGACAAAGCATGCAGAGAAATATAGGTTGCAAAAGCAACAAGGACTTTTCACAAAACTGCATTCAGCAAACGATGGAATTGCGAGAGCTAGCCATGTACTGTCCCACAAAATTGCTAAATATAGCAAGCCATTCGCTGAGGGTGAATCAATTAAAGAATGTTTAATTAAACTCTGCAGCAATACTTTGCCCTTGACAAGAAAGAGCTGTTTGAAAATGTTTCCCTGTCAAGACAAACAGTGACGCGGCGTGTTGAGGACATCACAGAGAATATGTTGAAAAACAAGGTAAAGGATTTCACCTATTTCCCCGTGGCCCTGGATGAGAGCAGTGATGCACGTGACACGGCGTAGATATTGATATTCTTACGAGACATCATTGAAATGACAGAGGAGCTTGCTTCAGTGCAGTCAATGAAGAGCACAACCACAGGGAACAGATTTATTGGAGGAGGTTAATAAGTGTGTGGCAAAGCTGGGACTGAGTTTTGGAAAGTTATCCAGTGTGACCACTGATGGGTGCCCAAACTTGACAGGAAAAAAGTTTGACCTTTTGAAAAGGATGCAAATTCAAGTGAATGAGCTGAACCCAGATCAGAAAATTATTTTCCTGCTTTGTATTATTCATCAGGAGGTGTTCTGTAAATGTCTTCTGAAATGAGCCATGTTGTGCATACATAAACTTCATAAGAGCAAAATCTTTAATACCACAGGCAGTTTGTCTCACTGTTGGAAGAGACAGAGTCATGTCATGCAGATCTCATCTACCACGCAAACGTGAGATGGCTGAGTTTGGGGAAGATGCTTAAAAAGGGTGTGGGACCTGTCGGAAATTGCTGAGATTTTGCAAATGAAAGGAAAAATAAACTCAGCAACAAAATGAACTCCCCCCTTTTTCAGGATCCTGTCTTTCAAAGATAATGTGTAAAAATCCAAATAACTTCACAGATCTTCATTGTAAAGGGTTTAAACACTGTTTCCCATGCTTGTTCAATGAACCATTAACAATTAATGAACATGCACCTGTGGAATGGTCGATAAAAGACTAACAGATTAAAAATGGTAGGCAATTAAGGTCACAGTTATGAAAACTTAAGACACTAAATATGCCTTTCTACTGACTCTGAAAAAGAAAAAGAAAGATGCCCAGGGTCCCTGCTCATCTGCGTGAACTTGCCTTAGGCATGCTGCAAGGAGGCATGAGGACTGCAGATGTGGCCAGGGAAATAAATTGCAATGTCCGTACTGTGAGACGCCTAAGACAGCGCTACAGGGAGACAGGATGGACAGCTGATCGTCCTCGCAGTGGCAGACCACGTGTAACAACACCTGCACAGGATTGGTACATCTGAACATCACACCTGCGGGGCAGGTACAGGATGTCAAAAACAACTGCCTGAGTTACACCAGGAACGCACAATCCCTCCATCAGTGCTCAGACTGTCCGTAATAGGCTGAGAGAGGCTGGACTGAGGGCTTGTAGGCCTGTTGTAAGGCTAGTCTTCAACCAAAATCACCGGCAACAACGTCGCCTATGGACACAAACCCACCGTCGCTGGACCAGACAGGACTGGCAAAAAGTGCTCTTCACTGACGAGTCGTGGTTTGGTCTCACCAGGGGTGATGGTCAGATTAGCATTTATTGTCGAAAGAATGAGCGTTACACCGAGGCCTGTACTCTGGAGCGGGATCGATTTGGAGGTGGAGGGTCCGTCATGGTCTGGGGCGGAGTGTCACAGTGTCATCGGACTGAGCTTCTTGTCATTGCAGGCAATCTCAACGTTGTACATAACAGGGAAGACATCCTCCTCCCTCATGTGGTACCCTTCCTGCAGGCTCCAGCATGACAATGTCACCAGCCATACTGCTCATTCTGTGAGTGATTTCCTGTTGCCAACCTATTTTGCTACCTGACAACTTTACGGGTTTCACTTTTTAATTACCGTTCATATATTTATTTATTTTTTCCTCAACTTTTTCACTCCGGACGCGATTCGTCAGGACCTCCAACAGCCGAAGCTAAGTAGTAACATTAACATGATGCCTTCTAATTGCAGCCGCTGTGCTCGCCTTACGGCGAGGATAGCTGTACTGCAAGCCCAGCTTCAGACGCAATCGTTAGGCAAGGGTAATTTCAGTGTAGGAAAGGATGAAACAGCGTCTGTGCCACCAGTAAGTACAGATAGTAGTATAAATCCCCTGGCACAGTCCCCGCAGCCGGACAACTTTCTCACGGTTTCTGGAAGGAAATGCTGTAGGAAAGCTCAACCGGTGTCGCTCATTCAGCAGACAGAAACTTTCAACCGGTTCTCCCCATTAAGCAGCGGGTCGGTGTCAGAGGCCGAGTCTTCTGGTCTCTACTCCTCCCGTTACGGGGTCTGAGACGCCGAAGCTTCCCACCATTAGCTCTGACAAATTGAAAACTCTAGTCATTGGCGACTCCATTACCCGCAGTATTAGACTTAAAGCGAATCATCCAGCGATCATACACTGTTTACCCGGGGCAGGGCTACCGACGTTAAGGCTAATCTGAAGATGGTGCTGGCTAAAGCTAAAACTGGCGAGTGTAGAGAGTATAGAGATATTGTTATCCACGTCGGCACCAACGATGTTAGGATGAAACAGTCAGAGATCACCAAGCGCAACATAGCTTCTGCGTGCATATCAGCTAGAAAGATGTGTCGGCATCGAGTAATTGTCTCTGGCCCCCTCCCAGTTAGGGGAGTGATGAGCTCTACAGCAGAGTCTCACAACTCAATCGCTGGTTGAAAACTGTTTTCTGCCCCTCCCAAAAGATAGAATTTGTAGATAATGGCCCTCTTTTCTGGGACTCACCCACAAACAGGACCAAGCCTGACCTGCTGAGGAGTGACGGACTCCATCCTAGCTGGAGGGGTGCTCTCATCTTATCTGCCAACATAGACAGGGCTCTAACTCCTCTAGCTCCACAATGAAATAAGGTGCAGGCCAGGAAGCAGGCTATTAGCCAGCCTGCCAGCATAGTGGAGTCTGCCACTAGCATAGTCAGTGTAGTCAGCTCAGCTATCACCATTGAGACCGTGTCTGTGCCTCGACCTAGGTTGGGCAAAACTAAACATGGCGGTGTTCGCCTTAGCAATCTCACTAGGATAAAGACCACCTCCATTCCTGTCATTACTGAAAGAGATCATGATACCTCACATCTCAAAATAGGGCTACTTAATGTTAGATCCCTTACTTCAAAGGCAATTATAGTCAATGAACTAATCACTGATCATAATCTTGATGTGATTGGCCTGACTGAAACATGGCTTAAGCCTGATGAATTTACTGTGTTAAATGAGGCCTCACCTCCTGGCTACACTAGTGACCATATCCCCGTGCATCCCGCAAAGGCGGAGGTGTTGCTAACATTTACGATAGCAAATTTCAATTTACAAAAAAAATGACGTTTTCGTCTTTTGAGCTTCTAGTCATGAAATCTATGCAGCCTACTCAATCACTTTTTATAGCTACTGTTTACAGGCCTCCTGGGCCATATACAGCGTTTCTCACTGAGTTCCCTGAATTCCTATCAGACCTTGTAGTCATTGCAGATAATATTCTAATCTTTGGTGACTTTAATATTCACATGGAAAAGTCCACAGACCCACTCCAAAAGGCTTTTGGAGCCATCATCGACTCAGTGGGTTTTGTCCAACATGTCTCTGGACCCACTCACTGTCACAGTCATACGCTGGACCTAGTTTTGTCCCATGGAATAAATGTTGTGGATCTTAATGTTTTTCCTCATAATCCTGGACTATCGGACCACCATTTTATTACGTTTGCAATTGCAACAAATAATCTGCTCAGACCCCAACCAAGGAACATCAAAAGTCGTGCTATAAATTCACAGACAACACAAAGATTCCTTGATGCCTCCCAGACTCCCTCTGCCTACCCAAGGACGCCAGAGGACAAAAATCCGTTAACCACCTAACTGAGGATCTCAATTTAACCTTGCGCAATACCCTAGATGCAGTTGCACCCCTAAAAACTAAAAAAAAAAAAAAATGTCTCATAAGAAACTAGCTCCCTGGTACACAGAAAATACCCGAGCTCTGAAGCAAGCTTCCAGAAAATTGGAACGGAAATGGCGCCACACCAAACTGGAAGTCTTCCGACTAGCTTGGAAGGACGGTACCGTGCAGTACCGAAGAGCCCTTACTGCTGCTCGATCGTCCTATTTTTCTAACTTAATTGAGGAAAATAAGAACAATCCGAAATTCCTTTTTGATACTGTGGCAAAGCTAACTAAAAAGCAGCATTCCCCAAGAGAGGATGACTTTCACTTTAGCAGTGATAAATTCATGAACTTCTTTGAGGAAAAGATTATGATTATTAGAAAGCAAATTACGGACTCCTCTTTAAACCTGCGTATTCCTCCAAACCTCAGTTGTCCTGAGTCTGCACAACTCTGCCAGGACCTAGGATCAAGAGAGACGCTCAAGTGTTTTAGTACTATATCTCTTGACACAATGATGAAAATAATCATGGCCTCTAAACCTTCAAGCTCTATACTGGACCCTATTCCAACTTAACTACTGAAAGAGCTGCTTCCTGTGCTTGGCCCTCCTATGTTGAACATAATAAACGGCTCTCTATCCACTGGATGTGTACCAAACTCACTAAAAGTGGCAGTAATAAAGCCTCTCTTGAAAAAGCCAAACCTTGACCCAGAAAATATAAAAACTATCGGCCTATATCGAATCTTCCATTCCTCTCAAAGATTTTAGAGAAGGCTGTTGCGCAGCAACTCACTGCCTTCCTGAAGACAAACAATGTATACGAAATGCTTCAGTCTGGTTTTAGACCCCATCATAGCACTGAGACGGCACTTGTGAAGGTGGTAAATGACATTTTAATGGCATCGGACCGAGGCTCTGCATCTGTCCTCGTGCTCCTAGACCTTAGTGCTGCTTTTGATACCATCGATCACCACATTCTTTGGAGAGATTGGAAACCCAAATTGGCCTACACGGACATGTTCTGGCCTGGTTTAGGTCTTATCTGTCGGAAAGATATCAGTTTGTCTCTGTGAATGGTTTGTCCTCTGACAAATCAACTGTACATTTCGTGTTCCTCAAGGTTCTGTTTTAGGACCACTATTGTTTTCACTATATATTTTACCTCTTGGGGATGTTATTCGAAAACATAATGTAAACTTTCACTGCTATGCGGATGACACACAGCTGTACATTTCAATGAAACATGGTGAAGCCCCAAAATTGCCCTCGCTAGAAGCATGTGTTTCAGACATAAGGAAGTGGATGGCTGCAAACTTTCTACTATTAAACTCGGACAAAACAGAGATGCTTGTTCTAGGTCCCAAGAAACAAAGAGATCTTCTGTTGAATCTGACAATTAATCTTAATGGTTGTACAGTCGTCTCAAAAAAAAACTGTGAAGGACCTCGGCGTTACTCTGGACCCTGATCTCTCTTTTGAAGAACATATCAAGACCATTTCGAGGACAGCTTTTTCCATCTACGTAACATTGCAAAAAAATCCGAAACTTTCTGTCCAAAAAGATGCAGAAAAATTAATCCATGCTTTTGTCACTTCTAGGTTAGACTACTGCAATGCTCTATTTTCCGGCTACCCGGATAAAGCACTAAATAAACTTCAGTTAGTGCTAAATACGGCTGCTAGAATCCTGACTAGAACCAAAAATTTGATCATATTACTCCAGTGCTAGCCTGGCTTCCTGTCAAAGCAAGGGCTGATTTCAAGGTTTTACTGCTAACCTACAAAGCATTACATGGGCTTACTCCTACCTACCTCTCTGATTTGGTCCTGCCGTACATACCTACACGTACGCTACGGTCACAAGACGCAGGCCTCCTAATTGTCCCTAGAATTTCTAAGCAAACAGCTGGAGGCAGGGCTTTCTCCTATAGAGCTCCATTTTTATGGAACGGTCTGCCTACCCATGTCAGAGACGCAAACTCGGTCTCAACCTTTAAGTCTTTACTGAAGACTCATCTCTTCAGTGGGTCATATGATTGAGTGTAGTCTGGCCCAGGAGTGGGAAGGTGAACGGAAAGGCTCTGGAGCAACGAACCGCCCTTGCTGTCTCTGCCTGGCCGGTTCCCCTCTTTCCACTGGGATTCTCTGCCTCTAACCCTGTTACGGGGCTGAGTCACTGGCTTGCTGGGGCTCTCTCGTGCCGTCCCTGGGGGGTGCGTCACTGTTGTGGTCGGCCTGTCTGGGTTGCCCCCCTTGGGTTGTACCGTGGCGGAGATCTTTGTGGGCTATACAGGATGGTAAGTTGGTGGTTGAAGATATCCCTCTAGTGGTGTGGGGGCTGTGCTTTGGCAAAGTGGGTGGGGTTATATCCTTCCTGTTTGGCCCTGTCCGGGGGTGTCCTCGGATGGGGCCACAGTGTCTCCTGACCCCTCCTGTCTCAGCCTCCAGTATTTATGCTGCAGTAGTTTATGTGTCAGGGGGCTAGGGTCAGTTTGTTATATCTGGAGTACTTCTCCTGTCCTATTCGGTGTCCTGTGTGAATCTAAGTGTGCGTTCTCTAATTCTCTCCTTCTCTCTTTCTCTCTCTCGGAGGACCTGAGCCCTAGGACCATGCCCCAGGACTACCTGACATGATGACTCCTTGCTGTCCCCAGTCCACCTGGCCATGCTGCTGCTCCTGTTTCAACTGGCCTGGGCCCTAGGACCATGTCCCAGACTACCTGACATGAGGACTCCTTGCTGTCCCCAGTCCACCTGGCCATGCTCCTGCTCCAGTTTCAACTGTTCTGCCTTACTATTATTCAACCATGCTGGTCATTTATGAACATTTGAACATCTTGGCCACGTTCTGTTATAATCTCCACCCGGCACAGCCAGAAGAGGACTGGCCACCCCACATATGCTCTCTCAAATTCTCTCTTTCTTTCTCTCTCTCGGAGGACCTGAGCCCTAGGACCGTGCCCCAGGACTACCTGACATGATGGCTCCTTGCTGTCCCCAGTCCACCTGACTGTGCTGCTGCTCCAGTTTCAACTGTTCTGCCTTATTATTATTCGACCATGCTGGTCATTTATGAACATTTGAACATCTTGGTCATGTTCTGTTATAATCTCTACCCGGCACAGCCAGAAGAGGACTGGCCACCCCACATAGCCCGGTTCCTCTCTAGGTTTCTTCCTAGGTTTTGGCTTTCTAGGGAGTTTTTCCTAGCCACCGTGCTTTTACACCTGCATTGTTTGCTGTTTGGGGTTTTAGGCTGGGTTTCTGTACAGCACTTTGAGATATCAGCTGATGTACGAAGGGCTATATAAATAAATTTGATTTGATTTGATTTGAAGACAGGAATGTCAGTGTTCTGCCATGGCCAGCGAAGAGCCCGGATCTCAATCTCATTGAGCACGCCTGGGACCTGTTGGATCGGAGGGTGAGGGCTAGGGCCATTCCCCTCAGAAATCTCAGAGAACTTGCAGGTGCCTTGGTGGAAGAGTGGGGTAACTCTCACAGCAAGAACTGGCAAATCTGGTGCAGTACATGAGGAGGAGATGCACTGCAGTACTTAATGCAGCTGGTGGCCACACCAGATACTTACTGTTACTTTTGATTTTGATCCCCCCCTTTGTTCAGAGACACATTGTCTGTGGAACTTGTTCAGTTTATGTCTCAGTTGTTGAATCTTGTTATGTTCATACAAATATTTACACATGTTAAGTTTGCTGAAAATAAACGCAGTTGACAGTGAGAGGACGCTTCGATTTCCCTGAACTGCAAGATAAAGAATGTTTGGCTGATTTTGCCCTCACCGTGGACATCATGGCCCTCATTAATGAACTGAATTCCAAACTACAAGTGAAGGACCTTTTTTCACATCAGCTGGACAGCCTTGTCAAAACCTTCAAGGGAAAATTGCTCCTCCTGACCCGTCAAGTAGAAGCAGACAATCTCACCCACCTTCCGACACTACTTGTCTGTTCCCTATCAGATGACCAGTGGGAGAAGTATACAAAGCTGCTGTGTGCTTTGAACTGTGAGTTTTCTCCTCGTTTTGAGGATTTCAAAGTGTTGGAAAAAGACATGCTGTTGGTTTCTTCTCCTTTCACCTTCAATGTGGATAACGCTCACACTGACCTGCAACTTGAGCTTATCGGTCTTCAGTCTGATGCAGTGATTAGAGAACTATTCAAAACAATGTTACTGACGAGGTTCTATGCATCTCTCGATGAACAAAACTTTCCAAAGATTAGGAGTCCTGCTCAGAAGATGTTTGTACTGTTATGGTCAACCTATGTATGTGAACAGACATTTTCAGTGATGAAATATAACAAGTCAAAGCACAGATCATCTCTTACTGACTCTCACCTCTCAGCAATCCTGCGCATAGCGACGTCAGAAACTATACCTGACTTCACTGCTCTAGTCAATGCCCATCAGAGACTTCACTCCTCACACTGATTGAGTAGTTTAAATGTAATGTTGAGCTCTCTCTCTTTGTGTTTTTGTGCAAACCCGTTAACAAGAGTTCTGTCCGTGGTGCTGAATGCACAGTGTACTTTTCCCTCCGTGTAGTTCATTGCATCTTTAATAATGAAAATACCTACCAAAAGGAGAATATGGATGTGGTTTATTTCTGTGCATGTTAAAAAAGTTAAATAAGTAGCATATTTACAATAGATATATCTGTCAACACACATGATGTATAATCCTGTAATATGATTCTGGCCCGCGATGGCAAAAATATAGTTGTGGCCCTAATGTGGCTCTAATGTGGCCCTCCATGGAAAATAATTGCCCAGGCTTGCTCTACTCTGTTAATCCCCACGGCCATCCTACCTCATGTAATTGATCCATTATAATTCTGCATTAGTTCTTTCCCTCCAACTTTGTCTTGTCTTTTTCCTCAGTATTGCATCACCTTTTCCAGTACCATCTTCAATCTCCACATACATTGTCAGGCACAGCAACATGCCACTCACCTCCCACTGGGCCTGCTGTGATTGGCTCTTGAGCTGGATCAGCCAATCCTCGGCTGAATCACTATCGGCCTCAGCACAGTGGTGCATGGTGATGATGACTGGGCGAGTCAGGAGGGCCCCTGGGGGGCCACAGCTCACCACTGAACTCAGCACTGTCTGGCAGTCATCGACTGGGGGTCTGGGGGAACACACAGACACACAGATTGGACGTGTTGTGACAGTGTGGGTAGTGTCTGTAGGAGATGTGTGTGTTGACCGGTGTAAACAGCAGAGCCAGAAGGGAAAAAGTAGATTGTAGTTACCTCATGCTGTCCTTCCTGTGAACGGTCACATACATCTCATACACTCTACCCTGTGGGACAGCCCCCGCTGGAACTAGGAGACTCACCCCTGTGGAGACAAGACACACCACGATCACACACACTCTCGTCACACACACACTCTGTGGTCACAAACACAAACTCTGGTCACACACACTTTAGCCTCACACACTGTGGTCACACTCTCTGAAGTCACACACACTGTGGTCACACACACTTTATAGTCACACACTAGTAACACACACACACTAGTCAGACACAGTCCAGTCACACACACTGTCTGTCCAGCCCTGCACTGACCTCCAGCCCTCCCTGTCATGCTCACTCTGTCATTCTGTGTTTAGTGTTAGACAGCCAGACAGACAGACAGCCTGCCAGTCAGACCGAGAGAGAAAATCAAATCAAATCAAATCAAATTGTATTTGTCACATACACATGGTTAGCAGATGTTAATGCGAGTGTAGCGAAATGCTTGTGCTTCTAGTTCCGACAATGCAGTGATAACCAACAAGTAATCTAACTAACAATTCCAAAACTACTGTCTTATACACAGTGTAAGGGGATAAAGAATATGTACATAAGGATATATGAATGAGTGATGGTACAGAGCAGCATACAGTAGATGGTATCGAGTACAGTATATACATATGAGATGAGTATGTAGACAAAGTAAACAAACTGGCATAGTTAAAGTGGCTAGTGATACATGTATTACATAAGGATGCAGTCGATGATGTAGAGTACAGTATATACGTATGCATATGAGATGAATATTGTAGGGTAAGTAACATTATATAAGGTAGCATTGTTTAAAGTGGCTAGTGATATATTTACATCATTTCCCATCAATTCCCATTATTAAAGTGGCTGGAGTTGGGTCAGTGTCAATGACAGTGTGTTGGCAGCAGCCACTCAATGTTAGTGGTGGCTGTTTAACAGTCTGATGGCCTTGAGATAGAAGCTGTTTTTCAGTCTCTCGGTCCCAGCTTTGATGCACCTGTACTGACCTCGCCTTCTGGATGATAGCGGGGTGAACAGGCAGTGGTTCGGGTGGTTGATGTCCTTGATGATCTTTATGGCCTTCCTGTAACATCGGGTGGTGTAGGTGTCCTGGAGGGCAGGTAGTTTGCTCCCGGTGATGCGTTGTGCAGACCTCACTACCCTCTGGAGAGCCTTACGGTTGAGGGCGGAGCAGTTGCCGTACCAGGCGGTGATACAGCCCGCCAGGATGCTCTCGATTGTGCATCTGTAGAAGTTTGTGAGTGCTTTTGGTGACAAGCCGAATTTCTTCAGCCTCCTGAGGTTGAAGAGGCGCTGCTGCGCCTTCTTCACGACGCTGTCAGTGTGAGTGGACCAATTCAGTTTGTCTGTGATGTGTATGCCGAGGAACTTAAAACTTGCTACCCTCTCCACTACTGTTCCATCGATGTGGATAGGGGGGTGTTCCCTCTGCTGTTTCCTGAAGTCCACAATCATCTCCTTAGTTTTGTTGACGTTGAGTGTGAGGTTATTTTCCTGACACCACACTCCGAGGGCCCTCACCTCCTCCCTGTAGGCCGCCTCGTCGTTGTTGGTAATCAAGCCTACCACTGTTGTGTCATCCGCAAACTTGATGATTGAGTTGGAGGCGTGCGTGGCCACGCAGTCGTGGGTGAACAGGGAGTACAGGAGAGGGCTCAGAACGCACCCTTGTGGGGCCCCCGTGTTGAGGATCAGCGGGGAGGAGATGTTGTTGCCTACCCTCACCACCTGGGGGTGGCCCGTCAGGAAGTCCAGTACCCAGTTGCACAGGGCGGGGTCGAGACCCGGGGTCTCGAGCTTGATGACGAGCTTGGAGGGTACTATGGTGTTGAATGCCGAGCTGTAGTCGATGAACATCATTCTCACATAGGTATTCCTCTTGTCCAGGTGGGTTAGGGCAGTGTGCAGTGTGGTTGAGATTGCATCGTCTGTGGACCTATTTGGGCGGTAAGCAAATTGGAGTGGGTCTAGGGTGTCAGGTAGGGTGGAGGTGATATGGTCCTTGACTAGTCTCTCAAAGCACTTCATGATGACGGAAGTGAGTGCTACGGGGCGGTAGTCGTTTAGCTCAGTTACCTTAGCTTTCTTGGGAACAGGAACAATGGTGGCCCTCTTGAAGCATGTGGGAACAGCAGACTGGTATAGGGATTGATTGAATATGTCCGTAAACACACCGGCCAGCTGGTCTGCGCATGCTCTGAGGGCGCGGCTGGGGATGCCGTCTGGGCCTGCAGCCTTGCGAGGGTTAACACGTTTAAATGTCTTACTCACCTCGGCTGCAGTGAAGGAGAGACCGCATGTTTTCGTTGCAGGCCGTGTCAGTGGCACTGTATTGTCCTCAAAGCAGGCAAAAAAGTTATTTAGTCTGCCTGGGAGCAAGACATCCTGGTCCGTGACTGGGCTGGGTTTCTTCTTGTAGTCCGTGATTGACTGTAGACCCTGCCACATACCTCTTGTGTCTGAGCCATTGAATTGAGATTCCACTTTGTCTCTGTACTGACGCTTAGCTTGTTTAATAGCCTTGCGGAGGGAATAGCTGCACTGTTTGTATTCAGTCATGTTGCCAGTCACCTTGCCCTGATTAAAAGCAGTGGTTCGCGCTTTCAGTTTCACGCGAATGCTGCCATCAATCCACGGTTTCTGGTTAGGGAATGTTTTTATCGTTGCTATGGGAACGACATCTTCGACGCACGTTCTAATGAACTCGCACACCGAATCAGCGTATTCGTCAATATTTTTATCTGACGCAATACGAAACATGTCCCAGTCCACGTGATGGAAGCAGTCTTGGAGTGTGGAGTCAGCTTGGTCTGACCAGCGTTGGACAGACCTCAGCGTGGGAGCCTCTTGTTTGAGTTTCTGCCTGTAGGCAGGGATCAGCAAAATGGAGTCGTGGTCAGCTTTTCCGAAAGGGGGGCGGGGCAGGGCCTTATATGCGTCGCGGAAGTTAGAGTAACAATGATCCAAGGTTTTACCACCCCTGGTTGCGCAATCGATATGCTGATAAAATTTAGGGAGTCTTGTTTTCAGATTAGCTTTGTTAAAATCCCCAGCTACAATGAATGCAGCCTCTGGATAAATGGTTTCCAGTTTGAAAAGAGTTAAATAAAGTTCGTTCAGAGCCATCGATGTGTCTGCTTGGGGGATATATACGGCTGTGATTATAATCGAAGAGAATTCTCTTGGAAGATAATGCGGTCTACATTTGATTGTGAGGAATTCTAAATCAGGTGAACAGAAGGATTTGAGTTCCTGTATGTTTCCTTCATCACACCATGTCTCGTTAGTCATGAGGCATACGCCCCCGCCACTCTTCTTACCAGAAAGATGTTTGTTTTTGTCGGCGCGATGCGTGGAGAAACCCGTTGGCTGCACCGCATCGGATAGCGTCTTCCCAGTGAGCCATGTTTCCGTGAAGCAGAGAACGTTGCAGTCTCTGATGTCCCTCTGGAATGCCACCCTTGCTCGGATTTCGTCAACCTTGTTGTCAAGCGACTGGACATTGGCAAGAAGAATGCTGGGGAGTGGTGCGCGATGTGCCCTTGTTCGGAGTCTGACCAGAAGACCGCCTCGTTTCCCTCTTTTTCGGAGTCGTTTTCTTGGGTCGCTGCATGCGATCCATTCCGTTGTCCTGTTTGTAAGGCAGAACACAGGATCCGCGTCGCGGAAAACATATTCTTGGTCGTACTGATGGTGAGTTGACGCTGATCTTATATTCAGTAGTTCTTCTCGACTGTATGTAATGAAACCTAAGATGACCTGGGGTACTATTGTAAGAAATAACACGTAAAAAAACAAAAAACTGCATAGTTTCCTAGGAACGCGAAGCGAGGCGGCCATCTCTGTCGGCGCCGGAAGTAGAAAAGGCAGACAGACAGAGCGACAGAGAGACAGTACAGAGACAGACGGACAGACAGACAGTGGAGAGACATCCTGAGGCCCAAACAACCACAGCCATGTCACTCACTGCCCCTTCCCTGTCTCTAACTGTAGTTTAAATACTGCCTCACAATGTCCCCTAACAACATTATATGGTAGATATGAACGTGTGATTTAAATGTTCTCCATCTGTGTCTGATTTGATTTGATTTAGTAGGATCCCCATTTGCCTTACTGGGGTCGGCACATAATGAAAAATACATTACACACAAAATCATTTACTGCTTGCTCTGTTTTTTTCAGATTACTGTAATTATGTTTTGTTTGTTTCACTTTTATCTATTATCTACTTCACTTGCTTTGGCAATGTTAACATATGTTTCCCCATGCCATAAACCCTTACAATGAAATGTAATTGAATAGAGAGAGAGAGAAACGCAATATTTCATTACCCAGGAACCACAAAATATTATATGACTGATGTGTTCTTCTCTCTCTCTCTCGCTCTCTCTCTCGCTCACTCTCTCTCGCTCGCTCTCTCTCTCTCTCTCTCTCGCTCTCTCTCTCTCTCGCTCTCTCTCTCGCTCTCTCTCGCTCTCTCTCTCACTCTCTCTCTCTCTCTCTCGCTCTCTCTCCCTCTCGCTCGCTCTCTCTCCCTCTCACTCACTCGCTCTCTCTCTCTCTCTCTCTCTCTCTCTCTCTCGCTCTCTCTCTCTCTCTCTCTCTCCCTCTCGCTCGCTCTCTCTCTCTCGCTCTCTCTCTCTCTCTCTCTCCCTCTCGCTCGCTCTCTCTCTCTCTCTCTCTCTCTCTCGCTCTCTCTCTCTCTCTCTCTCTCTTGCTCTCACTCTCAATTAAATTAAATTAGCTTTATTGGCATGGCATAACAATGTACATATTGCCAAAGCTTACTTTTGAGATTTACAATATCTCTTTCTCTCTCTCTCTGTGTAACATGAGGTAGCTAATATCAGCCAGAAACAAGTTTTCAAGAGAAAAACTCCAGAAACCCTAGAAGTTTCTGCCTGCTTTTCCCAGCTGTCAACATGCATCTGTACTGCATCACAAACAGACCGCATGTGCTAAATGAGAACCGCACAGATAATGTAGGCAGTACTACAGCCTAAACAGAACAGAACAGAAGTGTACCAACCACATGCTCTGTGCTCTGAGCAGACAGGCACCCAGCCACTCTTATAGCCTTGTCACGCAGTGTGTGGAACGCATGCTCTGATTGACCGTGGAGAGCTTTAAGAACTCTTTCAAAGTCAAATCTCTCTCTCTTTCTGTCTCTCTGTCTCTCTTCTTCTCTCTCCCCCTCTCTCCCTCCCTCTCTCTCTGACTCTCTCTCCTTCTCTCACCCCCTCTCTCCCTCCCTCTCTCCAGGGAGTCATGCTTCAGTATGGTGTTAGCCCCTATTACAGGCCATGTGTAGAGGATAAGGGTGATCCCTGGTGAATTAGAGGGAAAGACGTGTCAGGATCACAGCGTCATCTTCTGATCATAATGAATGAATGGAAAACTAGCGCTCCCCCCTTTTGGAGCATAGCGTGGGAAGGGGGATGGACGTAATGGGGGTGAGAATGATCGCCATGTCAGTCCTGACTCCACATAAGCTGCTAATCCTGTTATTACACACACCGTGCTAAGTCACTTTGAGGAAACAGCCTTCCAACACACTCACCACGAGGGGACCTTGTCAGCTGCTCCAAAGAACTATACAAGAGGGAGAACTGATAAAGCACCTACAACCAATGTCAGTGTATGAAAGCACCAACTTTCCCATCATCATCTAGAGGCTAAAGCGGTCTGTTAATTGCTTATGGCTACGGCCTCTGAACCTGATGGATTTGCAGGAACGTTTTTTTTTATGAATACCTTTACAGACTTACCGGAATACGTATTCAGTTTAAAGTTAAATTTGAATAGGACTAATTCGTTTGACTTCAATTAATTCCACTGCTTGACTTCAAATGACTAACCGCTTATGGATGTTCTGTCTCAACAGTTTCCTTCTGGCTAAACAGACCCTGGCCTGTGCTGTATTAAAGCTACAACCCTTAATAGCTACACCCAATCAAGGCGGAACAACAAGGTTTTGGACGGAATTGCAGAATCTCCACATGAGACCTGGACGGAGTCTGAGGACAAAGTGAGGGAAATGGTCTCTTTGAAATTGAAGATAGACCACAGGAAGATTGAGGTGTAGCGCGCCGACAGGACTGGAAAACCCACCACCAGCCCAGCTGACAGGCCCAGGCCAATGGTGGTCAAGTTCCTGAGGTTCAAGGAAAAGGTAGCTGTTCTGGAAAGAGCCAAGAACTTGAGAGGAACGTATATCTTCCTCAACGATTACTATCCTGAAGCTGAGCGCAAGAAGAGGAAAGAACTGATCCCAGCCATGAAAGCTGCCAGAGCGCGTGGGGACATTGCATACATCCACTATGACAGGCTCATTGTCCACCATCCCTCCCAGAAGCCTGTAAAGGATGAGAGAGCCAAGCCTATTGGTTCGTAGCTTCAACCCTGCAGCACACACACACACCAACTGATTAATGGACTACTGAATGTATATTTTTCTCTCTTACTTTGTTTGCTCTTTTCAGTATCATGTCTATCTCTGATAAGCTACGCAAGAAAGGGATGAAAATAGCCCATATTAATATATGTAGCCTTAGAAATAAGGTTCATGAAATCAATAACTTGCTAACATCAGATAACATTCATATATTAGCCATTTCTGAGACTCACTTAGATAATTCATTTGATGACACAGCTGTAGCAATACAAGGATATACCATCTATAGAAGAGACAGGAACACGTATGAGGTGTTGTTGTATATATTCAGAGCCATATCCCTGTACTGCTTAGAGAAGATCTCATGTCAAGTGTCATTGAAGTGTTGTGGTTGCAGGTTCACCTGCCTCATCGAAAGCCTTTTCTTTAGGGGTGTTGCTACAGGCCACCAAGTGCTAACAGTCAGTATCTAATCTGATGTAAACAGAGAGGTCTACTTTCTTGGGGACCTGAATATTGACTGGTTGTCATCAAGCTGTCCGCTCAACAGGGAGTTTGTTACTGTAACCCGTGCCTGTAATCTGGTTCAGGTTATTAATCAACCTACCAGGGTGTTTACAAACACTACAGGAACAAGATCATCCACATGTATCGATCACATTTTTACTAATACTGTAGAACACTGTTCTAAGCTGTATCCGTACCCATTGGATGCAGTGATCACAATATAGTGGCTATATCCAGGAAAGCCAAAGTTCCAACAGCTGAGCCTAAAATAATGTATAAGAGATCATACAAAATATTTTATTGTGAGTCTAATGTGGGTGATGTTAAAAATATTTGTTGGTTTGATGTGATTAACGAGGAGCATCCAGACGCTGCACTTGAATTTATGAAATTGCTTCTTCCAATTATTGATAAACATGCACCTGTTAAAAAACGGATTGTTAAAACTGTTAAGGCTCCATGGATTGATGAGGGATGTTAAACTGTATGGTTGAAAGAGATTGGGCAAAAGGAGTGGATAATAAGTCTGGCTGCATATCTGACTGGCTGACTTACTGCAAATTGAGAAATGATGTGACGAAACTCAACAAAAAAGAAGAAGAAACTGTATTATGAAGCCACGATCAATGATATAAAAACTTGAGTACTTTAAATGAAATTATGGGCAGAAAGACAAATTCAACTCCATCTTTCACCATATCAGATGACTTATACACCACAAAACCATTTGATGTTGCCAAATATTTTAATGATTACTTCATTGGGAAAGTGGGCAAACTTAGGCAGGAAATGCCAACAACGAACAGTTTTTCATGCAAAAAAATATATATATTATGAAAGAAAATAATTGCAAGTTTGAATTTTATAAAGATAGTGTGGGAGAGTTGGAAAACGTATTGTTATCGATCAATAATGACAAACCTCCTGGCATTGATAACTTAGATGGAAAGCTACTGAGGATGGTAGCTGACTCTATAGCCACTCCAATCTGTCATATTTTTAATCTGAGCCTAGAGTAAAGTCTTTGTACTCAGGCCTGGAGGGAAGCCAAAGTAATTCCGCTATCCGAGTGGCGCAGTGGTCTAAGGCATTGCATCTCAGTGCAAGATGTGTCAATACAGTCCATGGTTTGAATCCAGGCTGTATCACATCTGGCCAGGATTGGGAGTCCCAGCGTCGTCCGGGTTTGGCCGGGGAAGGTCGTCATTGTAAATAAGAATTTGTTCTTAACTGACTTGTCGAGTTAAATAAAGTTTAAATAAATAAAAATATACCCAAGAGTGGTAGTGGCCTTTACTGGTTCTAACAGCAGACATACTGTATAAGCTTGCTGACAGCTCTTAGCAAAATATTGTGTTTGACCAAACAAAATGCTATTTCTCTGTAAACAAATTAACAACAGACTTTCAGAATGCTTATAGAGAAGGGCACTCAACATGTACTGCACTGACACAACTGACTGATGATTGGTTGAAAGAAGATTGTGGGAACAGTACTGTTAGAACAGCAGTACTGTTCTGTGCAGCCTTTGATATTATTGACCATAACTTATGTCTTATGGCTTTTCAACCGACTCCATATCATGGATTCAGAGATATCTAATAGAACTCAAAGGGTTTTCTTTAATGGAAGCTTCTCTAATGTCAAACATGTAAAGTGTGGTGTACCGCAGGGCAGCTCTCTAGACCCTCTACTCTTTTTTATTTTTACCAATGACCTGCCACTGGCAATAAACAAAGCATGTGTGTCCATGTATGCTGATGATTCAACCATATACGCATCAGCAACCACAGCTAATGACGTCACTGAAACACTTAACAAAGAGTTAAGTCTGTTGTGGAATGGGTGCGCAGTAATAAACGGGTCCTGAACATCTCTTAAACTAGGAGCATTGTATTTGGTACAAATCATTCCCTAAGTTCTAGACCTCAGCTGAATCTGGTAATGAATGGTGTGGCTGTTGAAGAAGTTGAGGAGACTAAATTACTTGGTATTTATTACCTTAGATTGTAAACTGTCATGGTCAAAACATAGATTTAATGGTTGTAAAGATGGGGAGAGGTCTGTCCGTAATAAAGAGATGCTCTGCTTTTTTGACACCACACTCCAAAAAGCAAGTTCTGCAAGCTCTAGTTTTGTCTAATCTTGATTATTGTCCAGTCGTGGGATCCAGTGCTGCAAGGAAATACCTAGTTAAGCTGCAGCTGGCCCAGAACAGGATGGCATGTTTTGCTCTTCATTGTAATCAGAGGGCTGTGTAACGGTTCTCTTTCGGTGAAGTAGAGTCAGACCAAAATGCGGCGTGGCTATTGCAATCCATGTTTAATGAAACAAAGTAAACACGAATCAAAAACAATAAACGTAACACCGACACAGCCTAATACTGGTGCAAAGTAACACAGAGACAGTAACAAGGACAATCACCCACAAAACCCAACAACAAACAGGCTACCTAAATATGGTTCCCAATCAGAGACAATGACGAACACCTGCCTCTGATTGAGAACCATATCAGGCCAAACATAGAACTAGACAAACTAGACATGTAACATAGAATGCCCACCCAGCTCACACCCTGACCAACCAAAACATAGAAACATACAAAGCAAACTATGGTCAGGGCTGATATAAATACTATACATGCCAGTCTCTCTTGGCTAAGTGTTGAGGAGAGACTGACTGCATCACTTCTTATTTTTGTAAGAAACATTAATGTGTTGAAAATCCTAAATTGTTTGCATAGTCAATTTACACACAGCTCTAACACACACTTACCCCACCAGACATGCCACCAGGGGTCTTTTCACAGTCCCCAAATCCAGAACAAATTCAAGACAACATACAGTATTATATAGAGCCCTTATTGCATGGAACTTCCTTCCATCTCATATTGCTCAAATAAACAGTAAATCTGGTTTCAAAAAACAGATAAAGCAACACCTCGTGGCACAACGCCTCTCCTCTATTTGACCTCGATAGTTTGTGTGGATGCATTGATAGGTAGGCTAACTGTGCCTTTTAAAAATGTATGTAGTTCTGTCCTTGAGCTGTTCTTGTCTAATGATGTTCTGTATTATGTCATTCTGTATTATGTTTCGTGTTTTGTGTGGACCCCAGGAAGAGTAGCTGCTGATTTTGCAACACCTAATGGGGATCCTAATAAAATACCAAATACCATATTTTTGGACTTATAAATCGATGATACTGTATGTACCCATTGATTCTTAAAGAACATTACTTATAAAGTTGGTTCAACTGTTGTACCCCATCAAAACCCAAAATATAAGCTTGTTAAACTCCAATGTTTCTAAATAATGTAAATGTAAACAAACACTGTATAGCCTCAAAACATGCTTAAAACTATAATTGTGATATTATGGATGGTCAGTCCCGGGCTGTATCACAACCGGCCGTGATTGGGAGTCCCATAGTGCAGTGCACAATTGGCCCAGTGTTGTCTGGGTTAGGGGAGGGTTTGGCCGGGGGGGCTTTACTTGGCTCATCGCGCTCTAGCGACTCCTTGTGGCGGGCCGGGCGCCTGCAGGCTGACCTATGTCGCCAGGTGAACAATGTTTCCTCTGGCAGATTGGTGAGGCTGGTTTCCAGATTAAGAGGGCGGGTGTTAAGAAGCGTGGTTTGGCGTATTATGTTGCGGAGGACACATAACCCGACCTTCGCCTCCCGAGCCCGTTGGGAAGTTGCAGCGATGAGACAAGATCAAAATTGGGGAGAAAAAGGTGGTACATTTTTTTTTAAATACCATAGACCAATTACTCTGAGACTGTAACGTAAAGACCCATACCTGAGTTGGGGACAATGAGGTGTCCACCCATGGAGTTGAAGGAGCCCAGAGCGGTACAGGAGGGGTCCCTGGTGCCGGTACGGAGCAGGGTCTGGGTCTGGGTCCTCCTCCCCATGGTGTCCCCATCCAGCAGGCAGTGGGGCAGCTTAGGGGACAGCTTGGAGGAGAATTCAGACAGGTCCTCAGAGGGGGTGACCAGACCAGAGGAGTTGTACACCTTGATCTTCAGGTTGGGAAGGGGGTCCAAGAGGGGGGAGTTGGTCATGGGAATCTTGTCTGCGACGTCATGGAGGGCGTAGACCGGACCGCGGTACATGGCGGCAGCAGAGGTCAGGTCAGGGGGTGTTGTCAGAAGGTCAGCTGGGGACAGGAGAGGAGAGGACAATGGTGATGTCAGTGGTAAGACTAGTGTATCATCTAAGTAGAGCTGCAGTTCAATCAAACTCCACCAATACACCATCAGAACCAGTCAGTATTGAGCTGTTAAGAGGCTTTAGATAAGTTCTTAAGACTATTTTTATTTTTTATTTTTTGCTTTTAGGTAGCTTTTTCTGTGGGTTGATGCAGCTGGTGTCAGCTATGTCCTGCTTAAACTCTACTAAACTGTATTGAGCTATTTGTTTACTCTACAGCTCTACACATAAACAGTGTGAAGAGTTCTGTTACTCAGTGCTCCAACCTTAACTATCGCTCTGCAGCACAGTGTTTCATAAGGAACAGATGGCTTCATTATATAGCAGTTTACCTAACAGGTACACACATGAATATTGATGATTTGTGCTGAGTGGGCGGGGTGGGGACAGTAACAGTCACACTCTGGGTCCTCACACACCTCCTCCTCATCTTCTCCTCATCTTCTCTACCACACACCGTGTAAGAGAAATGGTAAACATGTATATACAGTCAGTATGGTATATAGCTAGTGGTGCGTTCGAATAGTGAGCCTATTTAGATTCTATACCAGCATTGTTTATCGACGTGTCGTTGTCAACATGCAGTGTGTTTACCTGTCTGGCGGTGGTTGTGACTCTGTGGATGAGGGATGACACCAAGGCACAGAGGGGTAAACGCAGCACCTGTTGTGTGGACTAATGTCTTTCTTTGCCTCTGTGTTTATCTCTCTCTTTCTATCAGCCAAGTTTAGGCTGCTATATAAACCAATCCTCTCCTGCCCAAATCGAATTACACTTGAAAACACAGATAGATAGGGAGGTTGTGTACCAGCTATTTATCACCTGTTATTCTGATACAAAAAGACACCCCTCACACACACATAAACACACACACACACACACACACACACACACACACAAACTCACAGACACACAGACACCTCCGACCCACCTGTTCGAGCCGTCTTGATGCTAACGGGCTGGAAACCCTCGTAGAGGGCCGAGGTGTCTATGATGTCAGAGTCAAAGTCGCGATGGTGCTTCCTGTAGACGAACAGCGCCACGATGACGGAGATGACCAGACACATGATCACAGCGATGACGACGCCTACGTACAGTGCCACATCATCTGTACTGGGGGCAGCTGGGTGGAGAGAACGAGAGAGAGAGAGAGATTTGACTTTGAAAGAGTGCTCAAAGCTCTCTGTGGGAAAGTTTATTTAGATATGTAATCAAACATATTAACTCCATTAATCACATGTGATAGGCAGTGGTGTTATCAGTCCTAACGAAGACAGTATCAGGAGCCCAATATCCTGCTTATAGATTGAGTATTTAACAACGTCAGACACTAATCCACATTATTATGAATTAATTCTGGTCCCCTATGTAGAATTCCACCTTTGCATCATACACACTTCTTTAAAAAGACGAGTGGGTGTTGTTGAAGTTTATGCACTGTGCATTACCATGTCATTATTGATATACTAAGGTATATCATAACACAAAGGTTGAATTTGATATATTGGAATGTTCAAGGACAAAGTGAAATGTCAAACCTGTACTGTAACTCAGCTACTGTAATGTTGTGCTGGTCCAATGTTCCGATAATGAGAGTTTAATGTGCCAGGAGTTGTCAGATGACATTACAGAGAGAGAGAGAGAGAGAGAGAGAGAGAGAGAGAGAGAGAGAGAGAGAGAGAGAGAGAGAGAGAGAGAGAGAGAGAGAGAGAGAGAGAGAGAGAGACAGAGGGAACGTCAGACAGAGAGAACAACAGACAGAGAATGAGAGCCAGAGAGAGGGGGGGGGAAGATAGTGTGCGTGTGTGAGAGAGAGAGAGAGAGAGAGAGAGAGAGAGAGAGAGAGAGAGAGAGAGAGAGAGAGAGAGAGAGAGAGAGAGAGAGAGAGAGAGAGAGAGAGAGAGAGAGAAGAGAGAGAGAGAGAGAGAGGAAGCAAGAGAGAGAGAGAGAGGGAGAGAGAGAGAGAGAGAGAGAGAAAGAGAGCCAGAGAGAGAGAGAGAGCGAGAGAGAGAGAGAGAGAGAGAGAGAGGGAGGGAGGGAGAAAGGAAGGAAGGGGGAAGGTGGTGTGAGAGAAAGCGAGAAAGAGAGAGAGTGAGAGAGAGAAAGGAAAGGAAAGGGGGGAGGTGGTATTGTATGACATGCATAAAAGCATTCCCCGTACCTGGGTATGCATTACCATTAGCTCTGAATAACAAGGTTACTACAGTACAGGAACAGTACAGGCCAAGTTTGAAGGTTCTAACAAGGATATTAAATAGGATGGAACTAGCCTGGATCTTGCCTGGAACTAGCCTGGATTTAGCCTGGAACTAGTCTGGAACTAGCCTGGATCTTGCCTGGAATTAGCCTGGAACTAGCCTTGATCAAATGTCCGCTTTGTAAAGATATACGTATATTAGTCTGCTGTAAATTACAGAGGTCCCTGATGGACCACATATACGAACATTCCTTTATCTGTGTCTCTCCTTGTCCCCCGGTCCCTGGCTTTGTTCTTTCGTTTTTCTGATAAGATCTAGAAATAACTCATGTTTCACATTTCTCCTTTCATCTTTCCCTCCCAGATCGTTTCTTCTTCTGTTTTCAGCTGGAGAATGAGTGATTTTAAGGCCTAGTTTGGCTCTGTTCATTCTAGTGGCTGCGTGTAGAACCCAGGCTGTAATGACCCTAATTAAAGTGGAACAGTTATAGATGGATGGAAACAGTGAAACAGTGTCAAGGCCTTATGTTGATAATTGTGAAGAATGGCCTTCACTGTCAAGAAACTGACAAGTGAAATATAGAGCCTTCTTTACAGGTGTCTAAACGCCACTGGCAAAGTGTGTGTGGGAGGGGGAGTGTGAGAGTGAGACAGAGAGGGAGAAAGACAGTGGAGGAGAGGAGAGAGAGAGAGAGAGAGAGAGAGAGAGAGAGAGAGAGAGAGAGAGAGAGAGAGAGAGAGAGAGAGCAGTGAAAGAGAGAGTAAAGACAGTGAAAGAGTGAGTAAAGACAGTGACAGAGTCAGTAAAGACATTGAAAGAGAGAGTAAAGACAATGAAAGAGAGAGTAAAGTCAGTGAAAGAGAGAGTAAAGACAGTGAAAGACAGAGTAAAGACAGTGAAAGAGAGTAAAGACAGTGAAAGAGAGAGTAAAGACAATGACAGAGTCAGTAAAGACATTGAAAGAGAGAGTAAAGACATTGAAAGAGAGAGTAAAGACAGTGAAAGAGAGAGTAAAGACAGTGAAAGAGAGAGTAAAGACACTGAAAGAGTGAGTAAAGACAGTGAAAGAGAGAGTAAAGACAGTGAAAGAGTCAGTAAAGACATTGAAAGAGAGAGTAAAGACACTGAAAGAGTGAGTAAAGACAGTGAAAGAGAGAGTAAAGACAGTGAAAGAGTCAGTAAAGACATTGAAAGAGAGAGTAAAGACAGTGAAAAAGTGAGTAAAGACAGTGAAAGAGAGAGTAAAGACAGTGAAAGAGAGAGTAAAGACAGTGAAAGAGAGAGTAAAGACAGTGAAAGAGAGAGTAAAGACAGTGAAAGAGTCAGTAAAGACATTGAAAGAGAGAGTAAAGACATTGAAAGAGAGAATAAAGACAGTGAAAGAGAGAGTAAAGACAGTGAAAGAGAGAGTAAAGACAGTGAAAGAGTGAGTAAAGACAGTGACAGAGTCAGTAAAGACATTGAAAGAGTGAGTAAAGACAGTAAAAGAGAGAGTAAAGACAGTGAAAGAGAGAGTAAAGACAGTGAAAGAGAGAGTAAAGACAGTGAAAGAGAGAGTAATGACAGTGAAAGAGAGAGTAAAGACATTGAAAGAGAGTGAAAGTGAAAGAGAGTAAAGACAGTGGAGGAGAGAGTAAAGACAGTGAAAGAGTGAGTAAAGTCAGTGAAAGAGAGAGTAAAGACAGTGAAAGAGAGAGTAAAGACAGTGAAAGAGAGAGTAAAGACAGTGAAAGAGAGAGTAAAGACAGTGAAAGAGAGAGTAAAGACATTGAAAGAGAGAGTAAAGAAAGTGAAAGAGAGAGTAAAGACGGGGAAGGAAAGAGTAAAGATAGTGAAAGAGTGAGTAAAGACAGTGAAAGAGAGAGTAAAGACAGTGGAGGAGAGAGTAAAGACAGTGAAAGAGTGAGTAAGGTCAGTGAAAGAGAGAGTAAAGACAGTGAAAGAGAGAGTAATGACATTGAAAGAGAGAGTAAAGTCAGTGAAAGAGAGTGTAAAGACAGTGGAGGAGAGAGTAAAGAGAGTGAAAGAGAGAGTAAAGACAGTGAAAGAGAGAGTAAAGAAAGTGAAAGAGAGAGTAAAGACTGTGAAAGAGAGAGTAAAGACAGTGAAAGAGAGAATAAAGACAGTGAAAGAGAGAGTAAAGACAGTGAAAGAGTGAGTAAAGACAGTGACAGAGTCAGTAAAGACATTCAAAGAGTGAGTAAAGACAGTGAAAGAGAGAGTAAAGACAGTGAAAGAGAGAGTAAAGACAGTGAAAGAGAGAGTAAAGACAGTGAAAGAGAGAGTAATGACAGTGAAAGAGAGAGTAAAGACATTGAAAGAGAGAGTAAAGAAAGTGAAAGAGAGAGTAAAGACAGTGGAGGAGAGAGTAAAGACAGTGAAAGAGTGAGTAAAGTCAGTGAAAGAGAGAGTAAAGACAGTGAAAGAGAGAGTAAAGACAGTGAAAGAGAGAGTAAAGACATTGAAAGAGAGAGTAAAGAAAGTGAAAGAGAGAGTAAAGACAGTGGAGGAGAGAGTAAAGACAGTGAAAGAGTGAGTAAAGACAGTGAAAGAGAGAGTAAAGACAGTGAAAGAGAGAGTAAAGACAGTGAAAGAGAGAGTAAAGACAGTGAAAGAGAGAGTAAAGAAAGTGAAAGAGAGAGTAAAGACAGTGAAAGAGAGAGTAAAGACAGTGAAAGAGAGAGTAAAGACAGTGAAAGAGAGAGTAAAGAAAGTGAAAGAGAGAGTAAAGACAGTGAAAGAGAGAGTAAAGACAGTGAAAGAGAGAGTAAAGACAGTGAAAGAGGGAGTAAAGACAGTGAAAGAGAGAGTAAAGACATTGAAAGAGAGAATAAAGACAGTGAAAGAGAGAGTAAAGACAGCGAAAGAGTGAGTAAAGACAGTGACAGAGTCAGTAAAGACATTGAAAGAGTGAGTAAAGACAGTGAAAGAGAGAGTAAAGACAGTGAAAGAGAGAGTAAAGACAGTGAAAGAGAGAGTAAAGACAGTGAAAGAGAGAGTAAAGACATTGAAAGAGAGAGTAAAGAAAGTGAAAGAGAGAGTAAAGACAGTGGAGGAGAGAGTAAAGACAGTGAAAGAGTGAGTAAAGTCAGTGAAAGAGAGAGTAAAGACAGTGAAAGAGAGAGTAAAGACAGTGAAAGAGAGAGTAAAGACAGTGAAAGAGAGAGTAAAGACATTGAAAGAGAGAGTAAAGAAAGTGAAAGTAAAGACAGTGGAGGAGAGAGTAAAGATAGTGAAAGAGTGAGTAAAGACAGTGAAAGAGAGAGTAAAGTGAAAGAGAGAGTAAAGACTGAAAGAGAGAGTAAAGACAGTGAACGAGAGAGTAAAGACAGTGAAAGAGAGAGTAAAGACAGTGAAAGAGAGAGTAAAGACTGTGAAAGAGAGACTAAAGACAGTGAAAGAGTAAGTAAAGACAGTGGAGGAGAGAGTAAAGACAGTGAAAGAGAGAGTAAAGACAGTGAAAGAGAGAGTAAAGACAGTGGAGGAGAGAGTAAAGACAGTGAAAGAGAGAGTAAAGACAGTGGAGGAGAGAGTAAAGACAGTGAAAGAGAGAGTAAAGACAGTGAAAGAGAGAGTAAAGACAGTGAAAGAGAGAGTAAAGACAGTGGAGGAGAGAGTAAAGACAGTGAAAGAGTAACTAAATACAGTGAAAGAGTGAGTAACGACAGTGAAAGAGTGAGTAAAGACAGTGAAAGAGAGAGTAAAGACATTGGAAGAGAGAGTAAAGACAATGAAAGAGAGAGTAAAGTCAGTGAAAGAGAGAGTAAAGACAGTGAAAGAGAGAGTAAAGTCAGTGAAAGAGAGAGTAAAGACAGTGAAAGAGAGAGTAAAGACAGTGAAAGAGAGAGTAAAGACAGTGAAAGAGAGAGTAAAGACATTGAAAGAGAGAGTAAAGAAAGTGAAAGAGAGAGTAAAGACAGTGGAGGAGAGAGTAAAGATAGTGAAAGAGTGAGTAAAGACAGTGAAAGAGAGAGTAAAGAGTGAAAGAGAGAGTAAAGACTGTGAAAGAGAGAGTAAAGACAGTGAAAGAGAGAGTAAAGAAAGTGAAAGAGAGAGTAAAGACAGTGAAAGAGAGAGTAAAGACTGTGAAAGAGAGACTAAAGACAGTGAAAGAGAGAGTAAAGACAGTGAAAGAGAGAGTAAAGACAGTGAAAGAGAGAGTAAAGACAGTGAAAGAGAGAGTAAAGACAGTGAAAGAGGGAGTAAAGACAGTGAAAGAGAGAGTAAAGACAGTGAAAGAGAGAGTAAAGACAGTGAAAGAGTCAGTAAAGACATTAAAAGAGAGAGTAAAGACATTGAAAGAGAGAATAAAGACAGTGAAAGAGAGAGTAAAGACAGCGAAAGAGTGAGTAAAGACAGTGACAGAGTCAGTAAAGACATTGAAAGAGTGAGTAAAGACAGTGAAAGAGAGAGTAAAGACAGTGAAAGAGAGAGTAAAGACAGTGAAAGAGAGAGTAAAGACAGTGACAGAGAGAGTAATGACAGTGAAAGAGAGAGTAAAGACATTGAAAGAGAGAGTAAAGAAAGTGAAAGAGAGAGTAAAGACAGTGGAGGAGAGAGTAAAGACAGTGAAAGAGTGAGTAAAGTCAGTGAAAGAGAGAGTAAAGACAGTGAAAGAGAGAGTAAAGACAGTGAAAGAGAGAGTAAAGACAGTGAAAGAGAGAGTAAAGACATTGAAAGAGAGAGTAAAGAAAGTGAAAGAGAGAGTAAAGACAGTGGAGGAGAGAGTAAAGATAGTGAAAGAGTGAGTAAAGACAGTGAAAGAGAGAGTAAAGAGTGAAAGAGAGAGTAAAGACTGTGAAAGAGAGAGTAAAGACAGTGAACGAGAGAGTAAAGACAGTGAAAGAGAGAGTAAAGACAGTGAAAGAGAGAGTAAAGACTGTGAAAGAGAGACTAAAGACAGTGAAAGAGTAAGTAAAGACAGTGGAGGAGAGAGTAAAGACAGTGAAAGAGAGAGTAAAGACAGTGAAAGAGAGAGTAAAGACAGTGGAGGAGAGAGTAAAGACAGTGAAAGAGAGAGTAAAGACAGTGGAGGAGAGAGTAAAGACAGTGAAAGAGAGAGTAAAGACAGTGAAAGAGAGAGTAAAGACAGTGAAAGAGAGAGTAAAGACAGTGGAGGAGAGAGTAAAGACAGTGAAAGAGTAACTAAAGACATTGGAAGAGAGAGTAAAGACAATGAAAGAGAGAGTAAAGACAGTGAAAGAGAGAGTAAAGACAGTGAAAGAGTGAGTAAAGACAGTGACAGAGTAAAGACAGTAAAGACATTGAAAGAGA
This sequence comes from Oncorhynchus keta, assembly GCF_023373465.1. NCBI lineage: Eukaryota > Metazoa > Chordata > Actinopteri > Salmoniformes > Salmonidae > Oncorhynchus > Oncorhynchus keta. Next base: position 35,649,760 of record NC_068432.1, read on the forward strand.
GTAAAGATAAAGACAGTGAAAGAGAGAGTAAAGACAGTGAAAGAGAGAGTAAAGACAGTGAAAGAGAGAGTAAAGACAGTGAAAGAGAGAGTAAAGACAGAAAGAGAGAGTGAAAGAGGACAGAGTAAAGACAGTGAAAGAGAGAGTAAAGACAGTGAAAGACAGTGAAAGAGAGAAAGACAGTGAAAGACAGTGAAAGAGTCAGTAAAGACATTAAAAGAGAGAGTAAAGACATTGAAAGAGAGAATAAAGACAGTGAAAGAGAGAGTAAAGACAGCGAAAGAGTGAGTAAAGACAGTGACAGAGTCAGTAAAGACATTGAAAGAGTGAGTAAAGACAGTGAAAGAGAGAGTAAAGACAGTGAAAGAGAGAGTAAAGACAGTGAAAGAGAGAGTAAAGACAGTGACAGAGAGAGTAATGACAGTGAAAGAGAGAGTAAAGACATTGAAAGAGAGAGTAAAGAAAGTGAAAGAGAGAGTAAAGACAGTGGAGGAGAGAGTAAAGACAGTGAAAGAGTGAGTAAAGTCAGTGAAAGAGAGAGTAAAGACAGTGAAAGAGAGAGTAAAGACAGTGAAAGAGAGAGTAAAGACAGTGAAAGAGAGAGTAAAGACATTGAAAGAGAGAGTAAAGAAAGTGAAAGAGAGAGTAAAGACAGTGGAGGAGAGAGTAAAGATAGTGAAAGAGTGAGTAAAGACAGTGAAAGAGAGAGTAAAGAGTGAAAGAGAGAGTAAAGACTGTGAAAGAGAGAGTAAAGACAGTGAACGAGAGAGTAAAGACAGTGAAAGAGAGAGTAAAGACAGTGAAAGAGAGAGTAAAGACTGTGAAAGAGAGACTAAAGACAGTGAAAGAGTAAGTAAAGACAGTGGAGGAGAGAGTAAAGACAGTGAAAGAGAGAGTAAAGACAGTGAAAGAGAGAGTAAAGACAGTGGAGGAGAGAGTAAAGACAGTGAAAGAGAGAGTAAAGACAGTGGAGGAGAGAGTAAAGACAGTGAAAGAGAGAGTAAAGACAGTGAAAGAGAGAGTAAAGACAGTGAAAGAGAGAGTAAAGACAGTGGAGGAGAGAGTAAAGACAGTGAAAGAGTAACTAAAGACATTGGAAGAGAGAGTAAAGACAATGAAAGAGAGAGTAAAGACAGTGAAAGAGAGTAAAGACAATGAAAGAGAGAGTAAAGTCAGTGAAAGAGAGAGTAAAGACAGTGAAAGAGAGAGTAAAGACAGTGAAAGAGAGTAAAGACAGTGAAAGAGAGAGTAAAGACAGTGAAAGAGTCAGTAAAGACATTGAAAGAGAGAGTAAAGACATTGAAAGAGAGAGTAAAGACAGTGAAAGAGAGAGTAAAGACAGTGAAAGAGAGAGTAAAGACAGTGAAAGAGAGAGTAAAGACAGTGAAAGAGAGAGTAAAGACAGTGAAAGAGGGAGTAAAGACAGTGAAAGAGAGAGTAAAGACAGTGAAAGAGAGAGTAAAGACAGTGAAAGAGTCAGTAAAGACATTAAAAGAGAGAGTAAAGACATTGAAAGAGAGAATAAAGACAGTGAAAGAGTGAGTAAAGACAGTGAAAGAGAGAGTAAAGACAGTGAAAGAGAGAGTAAAGACAGTGAAAGAGAGAGTAAAGACAGTGAAAGAGAGAGTAAAGACATTGAAAGAGAGAGTAAAGAAAGTGAAAGAGAGAGTAAAGACAGTGGAGGAGAGAGTAAAGACAGTGAAAGAGTGAGTAAAGTCAGTGAAAGAGAGAGTAAAGACAGTGAAAGAGAGTAAAGACAGTGAAAGAGAGAGTAAAGACAGTGAAAGAGTGAGTAAAGACAGTGAAAGAGAGAGTAAAGAGTGAAAGAGAGAGTAAAGACTGTGAAAGAGAGAGTAAAGACAGTGAAAGAGAGAGTAAAGACAGTGAAAGAGAGAGTAAAGACAGTGAAAGAGAGAGTAAAGACTGTGAAAGAGAGAGTAAAGACAGTGAAAGAGTAAGTAAAGACAGTGGAGGAGAGAGTAAAGACAGTGGAGGAGAGAGTAAAGACAGTGAAAGAGAGAGTAAAGACAGTGAAAGAGAGAGTAAAGACAGTGAAAGAGAGAGTAAAGACAGTGGAGGAGAGAGTAAAGACAGTGCAAGAGTAACTAAAGACAGTGAAAGAGTGAGTAACGACAGTGAAAGAGTGAGTAAAGACAGTGAAAGAGAGAGTAAAGACAGTGGAGGAGAGAGTAAAGACAGTGAAAGAGAGAGTAAAGACAGTGAAAGAGAGTAAAGACAGTGGAGGAGAGAGTAAAGACAGTGAAAGAGTAACTAAAGACAGTGAAAGAGTGAGTAACGACAGTAAAAGAGTGAGTAAAGACAGTGAAAGAGAGAGTAAAGACAGTGGAGGAGAGAGTAAAGACAGTGAAAGAGTAACTAAAGACAGTGAAAGAGTGAGTAAAGACAGTGAAAGAGAGAGTAAAGACAGTGAAAGAGAGAGTAAAGACAGTGAAAGAGAGAGAAAAGACAGTGAAAGAGAGAGTAAAGACAGTGAAAGAGAGAGAAAAGACAGTGAAAGAGTAAGTAAAGACAGGTTGAGCGAAAACAGGAACAAAGGATTTCAACACATTAGATTGGAGTTGATACATTACCTATAGTCTAAAGAGAACATCATTGTACAATGGCTCAGATAAAAGGGCCATTGATGGATTCATATGATTGAAAAATGTATTCCAAATGGTGTTGATCAATGGTGTACCAGTAGATGGCAGTATTAACCACAGATCCAGCCCCACTGCCATAAATTACAAACTGGTGTGAACGTTGGACCATTTGCATCCTGTTGTCTTTAAGTGATGCAGATGGTACTCAATCTGTGTCTTCTAATTTCACATGGGGGAGGAAAGATGAGGGGGCAAGAGGGAGTACTTAGACTACAGGAGATTTGTGGGAGAACGGAAAAGTACAGTAAATGAAAATAATGTGCTGTAGGTTTTCTTTCTTGTTATGATATTTATGTGCACTATTAATTTCTGTCATAGCATATAGGATTGTATCATGCAGTATACTGTTGAGAATTGTCTCTGTTTTAGTATCCTCCTCAGCCAGTTGGCCGTTTGTTCAGACAAGCTCTGTTTTAAAAGGCACTAATCAGCGTCAGGATCAAAGCAGTGCTTCCCACTGACCCTCACACACACACAGTGTAATGATGGTGAGCCAACACCTTAATCTGCTGAACGCAGCCCTGCCCCAGAGAAGAGTAGTCCTGACCATCACTCTGACCTCACATCAGACAGGAAACTCACAGAGCCTTTCTCTACGGGAAGATAAATCAACAATTGCTCTTACGCTATTTCAAGGGGAACACTTAAGCTTCATGTGGCCAATTCACAATTGAAATCAAGGGTTAGGTGCCTCCCGAGTAGAGCAGAGGTTTAAGGCACTGCATCGCAGTGCTAGAGGCGACGTTACAGACGCGGGTTCGATCCCAGGCTGTGTCACAGCCGGCCGCGACCGGTGCACAATTGGCCTAGCGTCGTCTGAGTTAGGGGAGGGTTTGTCGGGCCGGGATGCCCTTGTCCCATCGGGCTCTAGTGACTCCTTGTGGCGGGCAGGGCACATGCACGCTGACTTCCGACACATTGGTGCGGCTGGCTTGCGAGCAGTGTTTCAAGAAGCAGTGCAGGTTGGTACGGTCATGTTTTTCGTAGGCTCTCGACCGTCGCCTTTCCCGAGTCTGTGAGTTGCAGTGATGAGACAAGACTGTAACTACCAATTGGATATATATATATCATGAAATTGTGGAGTAAAAGGGGTAACAAAAATCAAAAATCAAGGGTTAGGAAGGTTATGTATTTGACATAACTGCACTGAGCCATGAGAACACTAGGATTAACACACCAGATAACGTTACTTTGCTTGAAGATGTATGAATGAATGTATGCATAGCACTGCAGACCACTGCCAGATGTTGTGTGATAATTGCAGTACGAATAAATTTTCAACCTCAATCAGCTCACCCTACGAGGCCCTCAGTACACCCCAAGTCCAGCAGGCCTTAGACATCAAGTTAAAAACAGCAGATTCTCCTAAGATCCACACGTTAGGCCACTAATCTCCACTCAAAGCAGCCAGAGCCAAATTATAAAAGTGAGAAAATGTAATTTCACTGCGCTCCCTCTGCCAAGCTCCCCTGCAGTTATTTAACATACATCCCCTTCGTCGAACATCTCCTATCCACGCTTTGATGATAAAGGCAGCAACCCAAGTGTGCGTATTTAAATGTATCACTTAGATTAATACATCCCTTTGAACAAGAGCAATTGTCGGAAAGGGAGAAAAATACAAGAAATGGAAATGAAAGGGATTATTGAACACTTATTTCACTGTGTAGAGGTGAATAATGAGAAAGAGAAGGGTAGAGAGAGATAAGAGCGAGACAGGTGAGAGAGAGAGAGAGAGAGAGAGAGAGAGAGAGAGAGAGAGAGAGAGAGAGAGAGAGAGAGAGGAGAGGGAGAGGGAGAGAGAGAGAGAGAGAGGGAGAGAGAGAGAGAGAGAGAGAGAGAGAGAGGAGAGGGAGAGAGAGAGAGAGAGAGAGAGAGAGAGGGAGAGGGAGAGGGAGAGAGAGAGAGAGAGAGAGAGAGAGAGAGAGAGAGAGAGAGAGACATAGAAGTGTAATATTTCTGTAGTACTCTGTGTCTCAGTCTGAGATGTGATCTCTGGTGACTGCCGTAAGACAGTGGCAGGCTGGCAGCCTAGAGACAATGAGCACCAACAGGGTAAAATAGCAATACCAGCCTAGGGTCAGAGGGTAAGAGGGTAAGAGGGCCAGACAGGGTGAAAACAGATAGTCAGGCAGCCAAGGCACGTTATATGAGAGAGAGCAGAGAGACAGAGAGGTAAAGTGAGGAAGCGACCACAGGAGGCTAGGAGGAGTGAAAGAGGGAGGGTGAGGCATGGCAGGTCACAGGGCAGTGATGCGAAATAAGGTTGACACTTTATTTGACAGGAGTATATATAAGGTCTTTATGCAAATTCATCATGACATCCCTTTTGTGGGGGCTAATTGTGAAAACATCACAGTGAATATGACAAGTGGAGGAATGTTTGGTTGTCAGATGATTGTTATGCAGATGCTGTAAAGACCTCATGCATATATCCCGCCAATAATGTCTGTCTTGGACAAAATAACAACAAAGGAATTAATAAATAAATAAAAACAATAACTCACATGGATATCCCAAATCAATCTTGTCTTTGTTGAATTCAGAGGACTTCTGATATAAGGAACCTTTTGGGGGGGGTGAAAATCAAATTGAAAGGCAACAGGGAAACTCAAACAAGGCAACAGAGAAGGCATGAGGTATGATGGCACAGGGAAACAATCTCTCTTGATCTGGAGCAGGAGAGTTGGAGGAGAGGAGGAGGGCCTATGGTGGAGAGGTGTTAATCATCTGCTGCATTGGTTTAGTGCTTCAGCAGCACTAGTGAATGGATGTGGGGAGAGGAGGAGAGGAGGAGAGTAGGAGAGGAGTAATGGACGTGTGGATGGTTGGAGGAGGTAGCTGAGGCAGAGGCTGATAAACAGTGGGGGAATGGCAGGGTCAATAGAACTAACCGTCTGCATCTGTCACAGCTTGGCTGGGGAATCCTATCCACCCACAGTAGAGGTGGAGGAGAGAGCGGAAGAGAGGGATGAAGGAATAGAGGTGGAGGGGTAGAGGGACGTACAAGAGGAAGGGTGGCATGGTAAAAATGAACACTTACTGTGTTTTAAAGGCCTTAAAATACATCGCAAACACACGAAACACACTAAACACAAGAAACACACGAAACACACTAAACACAAGAAACACACGAAACACACTAAACACAAGAAACACACGAAACACACTAAACACAAGAAACACACGAAACACACGAAACACACTAAACACACTAAACACAAGAAACACACTAAACACACGAAACACACTAAACACAAGAAACACACGAAACACACTAAACACAAGAAACACACGAAACACACTAAACACACGAAACACAAAACACAAGAAATACACGAAACACACTAAACACAAGAAACACACGAAACACACTAAACACACTAAACACACGACACACACAAAACACAAGAAATACACGAAACACACTAAACACACTAAACACACGACACACACAAAACACACGACACACACAAAACACAAGAAACACACGAAACACACTAAACACACAAAACACACGAAACACACAAAACACACGACACACACAAAACACACGACACACACAAAACACAAGAAACACACGAAACACACTAAACACACTAAACACACGACACACACAAAACACACGACACACACAAAACACACGACACACACAAAACACAAGAAACACACACTAAACACAAGAAACACACGAAACACACTAAACACACAAAACACACGACACACACAAAACACAAGAAACACACGAAACACACTAAACACAAGAAACACACGAAACACACTAAACACACAAAACACACGACACACACAAAACACAAGAAATACACGAAACACACTAAACACAAGAAACACACGAAACACACAAACACAAAATACACACACACTAAACACGCTAAACACACGAAACACAAAACACACTAAACACACACACACACAAAACACAAGAAATACACACACACTAAACACAAGAAACACACGAAACACACAAAACACAAGAAATACAAACACACTAAACACACTAAACACACGACACACGAAACACACTAAACACACTAAACACACGAAACACAAAACACACTAAACACACAAACAAAACACAAAACACACGACACACACAAAACACACAAACACAACACACAAAACACAAGAAATACACGAAACACACTAAACACAAGAAACACACGAAACACACAAAACACAAGAAATACACGAAACACACTAAACACACTAAACACACTAAACACACGACACACACAAAACACACGACACACACAAAACACAAGAAATACACGAAACACACTAAACACACTAAACACACGACACACAAAAAACACACGAACACACAAAACACACTAAACACACGACACACACAAAACACACGAAACACACGAAACACACAAAACACACTAAACACACGACACACACAAAACACAAGAAACACACGAAACACACTAAACACAAGAAACACACGAAACACACTAAACACACTAAACACACGACACACACACACTAAACACAAGAAACACACGAAACACACAAAACACAAGAAATACACACACACGAAACACACTAAACACACTAAACACACGACACACACAAAACACACTAAACACACGACACACACAAAACACACTAAACACACGACAAACAAAACACACTAAACACACAAAACACAAGAAATACACGAAACACACTAAACACACGAAACACACGAAACACACTAAACACACTAAACACAAGAAACACACGAAACACACTAAACACACGAAACACACAAAACACAAGAAATACACGAAACACACAAAACACACTAAACACACGAAACACACGAAACACACGAAACACACGAAACACACGAAACACACAAAACACAAGAAATACACGAAACACACAAAACACACGAAACACACGACACACACAAAACACACGAAACACAAGAAACACACGAAACACACTAAACACACTAAACACACACACACGAAACACACTAAACACACTAAACACACGACACACACAAAACACAAAAATACACGAAACACACTAAACACAAGAAACACACGACACACACAAAACACAAGAAACACACGAAACACACTAAACACACTAAACACACGACACACACAAAACACAAGAAATACACGAAACACACTAAACACAAGAAACACACGACACACACAAAACACAAGAAATACACAAAACACACTAAACACACTAAACACACGACACACACAAAACACAAGAAACACACGAAACACACTAAACACACTAAACACACGACACACACAAAACACAAGAAACACACGAAACACACAAAACACAATAAACACACAAAACACACGACACACAAAAACACAAGAAATACACGAAACACACTAAACAAAAGAAACACACGAAACACAAGAAACACACGAAACACACAAAACACAAGAAATACACGAAACACACTAAACACACTAAACACAAGAAATACACGAAACACACTAAACACACAAAACACAAGAAATACACGAAACACACTAAACACACTAAACACAAGAAATACACTAAACACACTAAACACACGAAACACACTAAACACAAGAAACACACGAAACACACTAAACACAAGAAACACACGAAACACACTAAACACAAGAAACACACGAAACACACTAAACACAAGAAATACACGAAACACACGAAACACAAGAAACACACGAAACACACTAAACACAAGAAACACACGAAACACACTAAACACAAGAAACACACGAAACACAAAACACAAGAAACACACGAAACACAAACACAAGAAACACACGAAACACACTAAACACAAGAAATACACACACGAAACACAAGAAACACACTAAACACACTAAACACAAGAAACACACGAAACACACAAAACACAAGAAACACACGAAACACACTAAACACAAGAAACACACGAAACACACTAAACACAAGAAACACACGAAACACACAAAACACAAGAAACACACGAAACACACTAAACACAAGAAACACACGAAACACTAAACACAAGAAACACACGACACACACAAAACACAAGAAACACACGAAACACACTAAACACAAGAAACACACGAAACACACTAAACACACTAAACACACGAAACACAAGAAACACACGAAACACACAAAACACAAAACACACGAAACACAAAACACAAGAAATAAAAACACAAAACACAAGAAACACACGAAACACACTAAACACACTAAACACACGAAACACAAAACACAAGAAATACAAAACACACTAAACACAAGAAACACACGAAACACACTAAACACACTAAACACACGACACACACAAACACACTAAACACACGAACACACAAAACACACTAAACACAAGAAACACATGAAACACACAAAACACACTAAACACACGAAACACACTAAACAAAAGAAACACACGAAATACACTAAACACAAGAAACACACGAAACACACTAAACACACTAAACACACGAACACACAAAACACAAGAAATACACTAAACACACTAAACACAAGAAACACACTAAACACACAAAACACAAGAAATACACGAAACACACTAAACACACTAAACACACGACAACACAAAACAAGAAATACACGAAACACACTAAACACACTAAACACACTAAACACACGACACACACAAAACACAAGAAATACACAAACACACTAAACACAAGAAACACACAACACACAAAACACAAGAAATACACAAAACACACAAACACACTAAACACACGACACACACAAAACACAAGAAACACACAAACACACAAAACACAAGAAACACAAAAATACAAAACACAAGAACACAAGAAATACACAAACACACTAAACAAAAGAAACACACGAAACACACAAAACACAATAAACAAAAATACACTAAACACACTAAACAAAAGAAACACACGACACACACAAAACACAAGAAATACACGAAACACACAAAACACACGAAACACACGACACACACAAAACACACGAAACACACAAAACACACGAAACACACGAAACACACTAAACACAGACACATACGTTTCCAGGAACACACACAGTCACACGCAGCACTTCATCACCTGGTTAGGACATACATAAACAGACACAATGAACTTGTGATGGAGAGGGACAGTAAAATCAATGGTGTGATAGATGGGGCGAGTGCGTACAGGGGGAGGAGACAGGGGGAGGTTGTCGTCAGTACAGGCCTAAATGAGGGGACCTCTGGACCCATCCTGGTTACAGTAGTTATATTCATGCTGAGCGAGTCGGTTGCCACTGTAAAACCATGCTATAGCTTCCTAAAGGAAACCAAGGATATAGACCCACTGTCTATTGAGACTAGTCTTTAAACATGACATCACCGAGCTGTGGACCTGAGAGGGTGGTGCTCCTACTGGAAATCACTATTTATTCAGAGAGGCTTCCTGAATAGTAATATGGCTTTGTTCTACAGCTGTATCACCAATAACAGGCAATTGATTTCCTTCCATTGGTATCTTCATATGTAATGCATAAGAATCCTCCATTCCCAAAACTACTATAATTAGAAACATGGTAATATTGAGGTCTAGGTCTATCTATTTTAGTGGTAAATGTTGACGACCGGTATATCATCTTTACTAACTACATATAATTATCTCACTCAGATCACATATAACACAAAATAAACAACTTCATTTCTTACAAGCCCTGAGGTAAATATGTAGTGATTTTGCCCTTGTGCTGCAGTCAGCCCTTTCAGCAGATCGATATGTCAACAAAATGTCATCTGTCAGAGAACGGAGTTAACAACATCCGATCCAACTAAGACAGGAGAGAGGGACAGGAGAGAGAGAGAGAGGGAGAGAGAGAGAGGGAGAGAGAGAGAGAGAGGGGGGAGAGAGAGAGAGAGAGGAGAGAGAGAGAGAGAGAGAGAGAGAGAGAGAGAGAGAGAGAGAGAGAGAGAGAGAGAGAGAGAGAGAGAGAGAGAGAGAGAGAGAGAGAGAGAGAGAGAGAGAGAGAGAGAGAGAGAGAGAGAGAGAGAGAGAGAGAGAGAGAGAGAGAGAGAGAGAGAGAGAGATAGAGAGAGAGAGATAGAGAGAGAGAGAGAGAGAGAGAGAGAGAGAGAGAGAGAGAGAGAGAGAGAGAGAGAGAGAGAGAGAGACAGGAGAGAGAGAGAGAGAGAGAGAGAGAGAGAGAGAGATAGAGGGACAGTAGAGAGGGACAGGAGAGAGAGAGAGAGAGCAAGAGAGAGAGAGAGAGTGTATATATGTGTATATGTGTATATATGGCCTGAGGCCATACCACGACCAACAACATTGGACACTTTATGAAACAAAAAGAGCCTTCACTATATCATCCTGGAATATCCAAGGCCTGAGGTCATCCACCTTTGGCCTAAAGAGCAGGAACCCGGACTTCACCAAAGAAATCGGTAATACAGACATTGTCATCCAGCAAGAAACCTGGTATAGAGGAGACGGACCCACTGGTTGCCCTCTAGGTTACAGAGAGCTGGTAGTCCCATCCACCAAACTACCAGGTATGAAACAGTGAAGGGACTCAGGGGGTATGCTAATTTGGTATAGAGAAGACCTAACTTATTCCATTAAATTAATCAAAACAGGAACATTTTACATTTGGCTAGAAATTCAAAAGGAAATTAACTTAACAGAGAAAAATGTCCTCCTGTGTGCGACCTATATCCCCCCACTAGAATCCCCATACTTTAATGAAGACAGCTTCTCCATCCTGGAGGGGGAAATCAATAATTTCCAGGCCCAGGGACATGTCTGTGGCGACCTAAATGCCAGAACCGGACAAGAACCTGACACCATCAGCACACAGGGGGACAAACACCTGCCTGCAGGTGACAGCATTCCCTCCCACATATGCCCCCCTAGGCACAACTATGACAAAATAACCAACAAAAACGGGTCTCAACTCCTGCAGCTCTGTCACATGCTGGGTATGTACATAGTCAATGGTAGGCTTCAAGGGGACTCCTATGGTAGGTACACCTATAGCTCATCTCTTGGCAGTAGTACTGTAGACTACTTTATCACTGACTTCAACCCAGAGTCTCTCAGAACGTTCACAGTCAGCCCACTGACACCCCTATCAGACCACAGCAAAATCACAGTCTTCTTGGTGAATCATTAAAACAATACAGAAATACACTACGGAAAAAGAAGGAACAGCACGTCAGAAATCAGCTCAATGTAATTGAAGAATCCATAAACACTAAACAAACAACAACACGAAGAATTATCTATCCAAAATGGAGATGTATGTATGGGTAAACCACTTCTCCAATCTTTTTGGCTCTATAACAAAGAATAAAGAGCAAAAACATATACATGATCAATTACAAATCTTAGAATCAACTATTAAAGACAACCAGAACCCACTGGATTCTCCAATTACCTTGAACGAGTTACAGGACAAAATAAAAACTCTCCAACCCAAAAAGGCCTGTGGTGTTGATGGTATCCTTAATGAAATTATCAAATATATAGACAACAAATTCCAATTGGCTATACTAAAACTCTTTAACATCATCCTTAGCCCTGGCATCTTCCCCGATATTTGGATCCAAGGACTGATCACCCCAATCCACAAAAGTGGAGACAAATTTGACCCCAATAACTACCGTGGAATATGCGTCAACAGTAACCTTGGGAAAATCCTCTGCATTATCATTAACAGCAGACTCGTACAATTCCTCAACGAAAACAATGTACTGAGCAAATATCAAATTGGCATTTTACAACAGACCATGTATTCACCCTGCACACCCTAATTGACAACCAAACAAGCCAAAACAAAGGCAAAGTCTTCTCATGCTTTGTTGATTTAAAAAAAGCCTTTGACTCAATTTGGCACGAGGGTCTGCTATACAAATTGATGGAAAGTGGTGATGGGGGTAAAACATACGACATTATAAAATCTATGTACACAAACAACAAGTGTGCGGTTAAAATTGGCAAAAAACACACACATTTCTTCACACAGGGTCGTGGGGTGAGACAGGGATGCAGCTTAAGCCCCACCCTCTTCAACATATATATACAGTGCCTTGCGAAAGTATTCGGCCCCCTTGAACTTTGCGACCTTTTGCCACATTTCAGGCGTCAAACATAAAGATATAAAACTGTATTTTTTTGTGAAGAATCAACAACAAGTGGGACACAATCATGAAGTGGAAGGACATTTATTGGATATTTCAAACTTTTTTAACAAATCAAAAACTGAAAAATTGGGCATGCAAAATTATTCAGCCCCTTTACTTTCAGTGCAGCAAACTCTCTCCAGAAGTTCAGTGAGGATCTCTGAATGATCCACTGTTGACCTAAATGACTAATGATGATAAATACAATCCACCTGTGTGTAATCAAGTCTCCGTATAAATGCACCTGCACTGTGATAGTCTCAGAGGTCCGTTAAAAGCGCAGAGAGCATCATGAAGAACAAGGAACACACCAGGCAGCTTTAAACATCCCAAGGAGCACTGTGCAAGCGATAATATTGAAATGGAAGGAGTATCAGACCACTGCAAATCAACCAAGACCTTGCCGTCCCTCTAAACTTTCAGCTCATACAAGGAGAAGACTGATCAGAGATGCAGCCAAGAGGCCCATGATCACTCTGGATGAACTGCAGAGATCTACAGCTGAGGTGGGAGACTCTGTCCATAGGACAACAATCAGTCGTATATTGCACAAATCTGGCCTTTATGGAAGAGTGGCAAGAAGAAAGCCATTTCTTAAAGATATCCATAAAAAGTGTCGTTTAAAGTTTGCCACAAGCCACCTGGGAGACACACCAAACATGTGGAAGAAGGTGCTCTGGTCAGATGAAACCAAAATTGAACTTTTTGGCAACAATGCAAAACGTTATGTTTGGCGTAAAAGCAACACAGCTCATCACCCTGAACACACCATCCCCACTGTCAAACATGGTGGTGGCAGCATCGTGTTTTGGGCCTGCTTTTCTTCAGCAGGGACAGGGAAGATGGTTAAAATTGATGGGAAGATGGATGGAGCCAAATACAGGACCATTCTGGAAGAAAACCTGATGGAGTCTGCAAAAGACCTGAGACTGGGACGGAGATTTGTCTTCCAACAAGACAATTATCCAAAACATAAAGCAAAATCTACAATGGAATGGTTAAAAAATAAACATATCCAGGTGTTAGAATGGCCAAATCAAAGTCCAGACCTGAATCCAATCGAGAATCTGTGGAAAGAACTGAAAACTGCTGTTCACAAATGCTCTCCATCCAACCTCACTGAGCATGAGCTGTTTTGCAAGGAGGAATGGGAAAAAAATTCAGTCTCTCGATGTGCAAAACTGATAGAGACATACCCCAAGCGACTTACAGCTGCAATCGCAGCAAAAGGTGGCGCTACAAAGTATTAACTTAAGGGGGCTGAATAATTTTGCACGCCCAATTTTTCAGTTTTTGATTTGTTACAAAAGTTTGAAATATCCAATAAATGTCGTTCCACTTCATGATTGTGTCCCACTTGTTGTTGATTCTTCACAAAAAATACAGTTTTATATCTTTAAGTTTGAAGCCTGAAATGTGGCAAAAGGTCGCAAAGTTCAAGGGGGCCGAATACTTTCGCAAGGCACTGTATCAACGAATTGGCGCGGGCACTAGAAAAGTCTGCAGCACCCGGCCTCACCCTGCTAGAATCTGAAGTCAAATGTCTACTGTTTGCTGATGATCTGGTGCTTCTGTCAACAACCAAGGAGGGCCTACAGCTCACCTAGATCTTCTGCACAGATTCTGTCAGACCTGGGCCCTGACAGTAAATCTCAGTAAGACCAAAATAATGGTGTTCCAAAAAAGGTCCAGTCGCCAGGACCAAAAATACAAAATTCCATCTAGACACTGTTGCCCTAGAGCACACAAAAAACTATACATACCTTGGCCTAAATATCAGTGCCACAGGTAACTTCCACAAAGCTGTGAACGATCTGAGAGACAAGGCAAGGGGGCATTCTATGCCATCAAAAGGAACATAAATTTCAACATACCAATTAGGATCTGGCTAAAAATACTTGAATCAGTCATTGCCCTTTACGGTTGTGAGGTCTGGGGTCCGCTCACCAACCAGGACTTCACAAAATGGGACAAACACCAAATTGAGACTCTGCATACAGAATTCTGCAAAAATATCCTCCTCTGTGTACAACGTAAAACACAAAATAATGCATGCAGAGCAGAATTAGGCCGATACCCACTAGTTATCAAAATCGAGAAAAGAGATGTTTAAATTCTACAACCACCTAAAAGGAAGCGATTCCCAAACCTTCCATAACAAAGCCATCAC